>NC_067398.1:461982843-462282843 GCF_016432865.1 Antechinus flavipes | reverse complement strand
GTCTGGATTCATTGCTGGCAAAGAAAATTGTTACCACTATTTGGAAGAGAATGGCATTAATCCATATTCAATACATGGTGGCTTCTACCCAATTACTAATAAATAGTTGACATTGCCATTCTTGCTAATTGCCTTATAGTCTTTGTCTTTCCCTTTTCAGGAGAGAGGGTACTGAGTAGATTTGTTGGCTCTATCTATATAATTTGGAATCCTTCATATTTTATTAATCCCTTCAAATTAGTTTCCAATTCTTATTGGACAGTGAAATAATCATCAGTCAGTCTTTCAACAAATATTTATTATTTGCCTACTATGTGCCATGAACTCTGGGAACACAAAGAAAGGTAAAGGACAGTCTTTACCTTCAAGTGGTTTGTAATTTAATGGGGAAAGACAATATATGAAGGAAACAGGTGGGAGAAAATGTACTTGATTTAGGGCATTATGGAGAAATCCAGAGGAGTTGAATTGGATGGAAAGGAAGAGATTATTGACTTAAGCTTTCTTCTTCTTAAATAGAGGTTTTTGGAGAAGAGTTTTTCACCCTCTTTAATCAGAGGGAGAGGGTGGGGTTCGAGGACTAGAAGGAAGTGGTGAGGTGAGAATTCCAGAGTTGAAAAGATCCTGAAAGATGAAAGGGTTCCTGGGGCATGATGGGAAAAATCCAGAAGAGACAGTCAAGTGGGAAATAAATCAGTATTTATTAAGCATCTACTATGTTCTGGACATTATAGGCATTGAGATTCATATACAAAAATTTAAATACTTTAAATACTAATGAGACAATAAGTACATATATAAATGTGTGCATCATAAATATGTAGCATACACTCTGAGTTGACTATCCAAACTTCCATTCACACTAATGAGTCAGGTCTCCAAAATATGGCTACTTTGCTTCCTCAGGGTTCCAGATAGAAAGGTTGGCTATCTAATGTTATATAGCTTGCAATCTAATTACGGTGTGCTTCCTGCCATGATTATGGATTGACTTAATTATCTTTCACAAAGGGATAGTCACCAAAGTGGGAAAGTTGACATAAATACCACCCCCTCCAAATCTCCTGTAAGTGTATTCAGAATCCAGAGAAAGTAAGCTCAAACTTAGCACATACAGTGAAAGGGTAATTCATAGCTTCTGCTTATTGGAAGTCCCTTTCTTCACATCATGTGGTTCTCACTAAATGAAAAGTTCCCATTTGACATGGTGTTAGCTTTTTTACTGGGTTCTTTGTAAAGCTGTGTCCTTGTATTTATATTTATTCTGTACTTATTCTAATAACAGTGACTACTGTCAGCTACTATTGTCCCAGGGGGTAAAGTTAGGATGCTAATGGGAAGATGGGAAGCCCCCAAATCTTCCAGATTCTTCAAAGTTCCTAAGGGCCTCCTCTGGTTAAGGGGTGAGAGAGACCAAGGCTGAAAGTGAAATGCTGTTTCCCTTGTAATTTCCAAATAACTTTCCAGAGGGTTTAGGTAGAACATTGTCTTCTCTTTCACTACTTGCTAGAACCTGAATCTCTCTTATTCTGAATTTAGTGGGATATTTTCAAAAGCAACTCTTAGTCAGAGGTTGTTACTTCAGTGCATCATTTCTAGTTCATCTAATGGTTCATTAAAGATAAAGACATTAAAAAATTTTTGTTAAAATGGTTGGATCCATTCATAATTCCACCAACAATGTATTTGTGTCCCAGTTTTTCCACATCCTCTCCAACATTTATCATTATCTTTTCCTATCATCTTCGCTAAAATGACAGGTGTGTAGTGATATTTCAGAGTTGTTTTAATTTGCATCTCTCTGATCAATAGTGATTTAGGGCACCTTTTCATATGACTAGAAATGGTTTCAATTTCTTCATCTGAAAATTGTCTGTTCATATTCTTTGACCACTTAAAAGATATATAAATTGATTAAAGTCTTTTCACACTTAGTTGCAATGCCTGGGATCGATTTAATTCAGTCAAGGCTTGTTCCCACTGGGTTGTAGCATTTCATTTACTTTGGGTGGGGCAAAATAATTTGATTGATTTACACCCCTCTAGCTTTAAAAATATAAAATGAATATATAAAAACACATACAAGGCAATTAAATACAAAGCAATATGGCAGGAATTACACTTGTAATTAGTTGAAAAGATAAAAAAAAGTTTGATGGAGATAGTGGTTTTTGAACTGTATCTTAAAAGAAAAGGGGGCCTATGAGACTGAAGTAAGGAGGAAGTATATTCCAGGAATGTGGAATATCTATATATGTGTATATTTGCCTATAAGAATTTATGTATACAGATAGATAGTCGTCATTTGCAGAGGGAAAGATAGTGAAATCCATGGAAACTGATGAGGTTCTGAGAGAAAATTTAGAGAGTAAGGTGACTAGGAGAGAACCTTGAGAAACCTCCACATTTAGAGATAAAATATGAATGATGAATCAGCAAAGGAGACTGAAAAAGATTAGTCAGATAGATAAAAGGACATCTAGGAGAGAGGAGTGTCATGGAAATCCAGAAAAGAGAATTTTTTTTAAAAAAGAGAGTATTTAAGAAGAGAAGTTGATCAATAGTATCTGGCATAGAAGATAGGTTAGGAAGAACAAAAACCGGACAACAAAAAACAAAAAACAACCTTTAGATTTGGCAATTGAGAGAGTATAATCACTTTGTAGAGACCAGTTTCAATGGAAGGATGAAACTGAAAGCCACATTGCAAAATGTTGTAAAAGCAAAAGGTAAGAATGTAGAGGAAGTGAGTATAAAAAGCTTTTTTAAGGAATTCATCTGAGAAAAGAAAAAATGTAGATAGATAATTTAAGGATGAGGACTTATTGAAGGATTTTTAATAATGGGAGAGAGTTGGGTATGGTTTAAGGAAATATGGAAAGGATCAGTTGATAGGAAAAGGTTCAAAATTAATGGGATGGTGAGTGAGAATGCAATCTATTGGAGAAGGCAAGAAAAGATGGGATAAAGTGTACACATGGATGGACTGGTGTTTTTAAAAATAGTCAACTTATAGTTGAAAATAGGAGAGAGTAGGAGGTGATTAAAAAGTTTTTGATATGAAGGAAATAAGAAAAGAGGGAACTCACACCACAATATCTCAGCTTTCTTCATAAAGTAAGATTCCAGGTGCTCAACTGAGAAAGGTAAATGGAGGGCAAAGTGCAGGAGGAATGAAGGAATGAGAAATGAAGTGAAAATGGTTGGAAAAGGTTGGGCAGGAAGGTACAAAGGTAGCTTTTTGTTATCGTACAGTTGTGTCTGACTCTTTGTGACCTTGTGAACCATACTGTCCATAGATTTTCCTTGGCAAAGATAACTAGTGTTTTGTCATTTCCTTAAAGCAAACAGAGGTAGTAATTTGTTCAGGGTCACACAATAGAAAGGGTCTGAAGCAAGATTTGAACATGGATGTTCTGGATTCTAAACCCAACATTATCCATGGAACCTCCTAGCTGCCTTATAGGTAGTCAATTAGAAAGGAATAAATGGATTGCTTTGTTGCAGTGAAGGCCCAAAGATGATCCCATCTTTTCTTGCCTTCTTCAATAGATTGCATTCTCAGTCATCATCCCATTAATTTTGAACCTTTTCCATATTGCCTTAAAACATACCCAAGTCTCTCCCATTATTAAAAATCCTTCAATAAACCCTTCTGTCCCCTTAAATTATCTACCTAAATTTCCTTTTCTCAAATGTACTGTCAGCATTTGTGAGACTTTTATTCAGCTCTGTTGAGTGGCTCTTAAATAAGACCTGAGAAAGTAAATAGTGGGAACAATCCAGACCTGAAAATTAGAAAAAGATGTGTGGTGATAAAACAGGGAGCAAGGGTTCAAGAGCAAAGTTCAATGAAAAGATTCAACCACTGGGTTGACTGAGTAGTAACTGGTTGGTAGAGAGAGCAAAATATGATTTGAGTGTTTGTATACTTGTCTTTGAGTCCAGAAAATGATGTTGTATTACTTTGTTCCCAATACTGGCCAAGGTAAAAATAAAATTGGACCATTACAAAGAAATGTTCTTATTAAACAATGATTTAATTTTTTTTGGATTGTTGATTCACCCCTATGAGATGTTGATTTGCACAGGACAATTGGGTTTGACTTTATCCTTCCTACTGTGCTCCATCCCTGCAGAAATGGCAGTAAGCTCATGACTAAGTCTTATAGCATATCAGTAACAAGAAGATAATTTTCAACAATCAGTGATTATGTTTCCACAAAGGTCCTGGGAAAGTAGTTAAAGCAAAAATTAGTTGAAGTAAAAGTCTGGTAAAATGGTGGCTTGCTCTTAGAAAATTTAGAGATAACACAATAGCGATTTATGAAGGGCTTTTATATGGGAAACATTTCAGGCTTATTCTGCTCGGCTCTAAAGGCAGAAGTAGGAGCAATGAGCAGAAGTTATAATGAAGCAGTTATAGGCTCTGTGTCTGACAGAAAGATTTTTGTATTTGAAATGAAAGATCTTGGGTTCAGATCCTGATTCAGCTTCTTAAACTTGTGTGGCCTTGTGCAAATCATTTAATGTCTCCAAGGCCTCAAAATTTTCACCTGTAAAATTAGGAATTGACTTAGACTGGCTCTGAGGTTCTTTCAGCAATAAATCTGATATCCTAGGTTTCATGAGAGGAAAACTTCTAAATATTTAAAATTTTCTAAAAGTGGAATCAGATGTCTCAGAAAAGAGGTATCTTCTCCCTTGCTAGAAATTATCAGGAAAAGTCTCACTACTTGTTAGCTATGCTATGGAGGAGATTCTTTTTTTAAATATTTTATTTTTTCCCCCAATTACATGTGAAAAATTTTAGCATTCATTTTTAAAATTTTGAATGCTGAATTCTCTCCTATCCCTCCATTAGTCTCTCTCTCTAGTATAGTAAGCATGTTAATACATATGTAGTCATGCAAAACATTTTCATATTAGTCATGTTGTGAAAGAAAAAAACAGAACAAAAAATTATCAAAAATAATTATTAAAAAATAAAAAATATTATGCTTTGATTTGCTTTCAGACTCCATCACTTCTTTCTCTGGAGGTAGATAGCATTTTTTTTCATCATGAATCCTTTGGAATTATTGTCTTAGATTATTGTATTGCTAAGAAGAGATAAGTTATTTATAGTTGATTATCACAAAATGTTGCTGTTAATGTGTACAATGTTCTTCTGGTTCTACTCATTTCATTTTGAATCACTTCATTTAAGTCCTGCTTTTCTTTTCTTATGCATAATAGCATCCCATTGCAATCATATACTTGTTCAGCCAATCCCCAATTGATGGAAATTGATGGAAATCCTCTCAATTTCTAATTCTTTGTCACCACAAAAAGAGCTGCTATAAATATTTTTTTGTACAAATAGGAATCCCTACACACTTTTTTCTTTATCTATTTGGGATGCAGACTAGTGGCAGTATTGCTGGATCAAAGGGTATGCATAAAGGTCATACTTCCAAGAGGAGATTCTTGTCCAAGTACAAAATGAACTTAATGGTCTTTGAAATGGGTATCTTAAAAACCAAAATTCTGGGATTCTGTCTCTGTTGTAGGGCTAAAGGTGAATTCTGATCACAATGTTTTTATTTGTTAATGCTATTTTCCTGCAGGCTCTGGGTTGTTTAGGAGAGGGTCAAATCAAGTCAACAAAGCATTTAAATGCCTACTATGTATCAGGCACAGAGGATATAAAGAAAGGCAAAAACATAGTTTTTATCCTCAAGGAAGTCACATTCTGATGGGGGAGCCAACATGAAAACTCATATGTATAAAGATAAATTGGAGAATATTAGAATATCAGAAGGAAGGCAGTAATATTAAGGGGGACTGGGAAGGGAGATCTTCATGCAGAAGGTGGTAATTGATCTAGCACTTGAAGGATGCCAAAAGATGGAAAGAGGAGGGGGAGAATATCAGAGAGGGAGCACCACTGAAATTTCTTAGAACTAAGCAATGTATCTTGTATGAGGAGGGCAAGAAGGGTAGAGTCTTTGACTTACAAAGAATACATGAAGGGAAATAAGGTGTAAGAAGACTGATAGAAAAGGAGCAAGGTAAAGTAGGGCTTTCAAACAGAAGAATTTATTTGATTGTATAGACAGTAGGAAGCCATAGGGATTTATTGAATGGGGGGTCAGAGGAGTTGACATCATCAGATTTTTACTATTTAAAGATCAACTTAACAACTGGATGGAGGATGGACTGAAATGAGAAGAAACCCTAGGCAAGAAGACAACCCAGGTAATGAAATCCTGTACTGGGATAATGGCAGTGTCAGAGGAGGAAAAGAACAGTATGTCACAGGTCTTGGCAACAAATAGGAAATAGAACTTGAGAGAGAGTGAAGAGTCAAGGATGATACAGGTTGCAAAGAGAGGGTTAGGGTTCCTGACCCTGGATAAAGACTTTATAGATAGACCATTGATAGTTAGACTTTTTAAATGTTATGATGTTTTCTTAACAAGTGAGGGAATAAGAGTACAGTGATGGAGGACAAGGATTTGCTTAAAATGCAATTAGAACTGTCCCTGAAATGATACATTGAAAAATACATATTATATGATCTATCTACCTAGCTATCTCTATTTGTTTATGTTTGTCAATCTACCTTCATCTAGTTAGCTGTTCATTTATTAATCTATCTGTGTCTATCTACCTATTCATCTACCTAATAATTTCTTTCTCCCTGTCTTTCTCCATCTATCTCTCTCTTTCTGTCTCTTCTCTCTCTCTCTCTCTCTCTCTCTCTCTCTCTCTCTTTCTTTCTTTCTCTCTGTTAATCCTCAATATTTGTAAAGAGAACATACTTGAGATCTTCAGATGCAAATATTATGATTCCATAAGAAATTTGGGTTTGTTATGAATTATATGGCTTCTTACCAATTCTGCTGGCCTTCTGGGTAGAATCAAACTCATAGTCTTTTGGAACAGGAATATAACAGTTGAAAAAAGGCACAAAGTGTACTCAAATTTGCCCTTGCTGATGTGTGATTGGGAACACTAGTAGATCTTCTCTTCATGGTTCTCATTCATTACATGAGACTTCGGGGAATTGCTTCCTGCTCTGACTCTGGGGTTGAAAAGAGGTGGAATGCAGTGCGAATACAAAAGAGACAATCTTTTGACTCTCCCTCTCTTTCTTTTGAAGCTTCCTGAGAGGCAAGACTGCTATGGAAAAGCCTTAAGATTTGATACTTTATGACACAGCAATTTGAAGATTTGTTTACTGAAGTTTAGGGTAGCTAGTTGATGCAGTGAATAGAGAATCGGACCTTAATTCAAATATTCTGTATGACCATAGGCAAATTAACTTAATTTTGCCTCAGTTTCCTCATCTGTAAAGTGAATTGGAGAAGGAAATGGCAAACTACTCCAGTATCTTTGCCAAGAAAACCCAAAATGAGACCAGAAAGAGTTGGATACAACTGGAAAAGACTAAACTCAGTTTATTTACTAATTACTAAACAACAACTAATTACTAAATTCAGTTTATTTCAATACTCAGTGGGTAACACATTAAAGTCAGAGAACTTTGATTCAGATCCTGCTTCCGAGGCTTACTATCCAGTATGATGTGGAACAGGTCACTTTAGCTGCCCCCTTCCCCTCTCATCCCTCCCCTGGCCTTGATGTCCTGAAGTAAAAAATGAAGCAAAAAAAAGGAAGTCTTTGCCTGAGCTTACTATATCTTGATGCTAAATTTCCCATTCCATTTTTGAATTTCAAAGAGGTTTTCGTTGGTATTCAGCTAGCAAATGTTCATCTTCCCCAGTGTCAGTCAACTGTTCTTTTAATGATTAGTTAATTGGGAAGCTGTTGCACTTACGCATTTTTTCTTGACAAATAATAGATTTGGGAACTGTCCCCATCCAGAGAATAAGGAATAAGGATTTTCCAGTTCAAAATGAATTCAAAACCTGCTGAAATTTTTTATTTGGGATATTTTAAAAAATAAATTTGAGAATTCTGTTTCTAAACTTTTAAAATACGTAGAGGTGAGAATTTTTTACAAAATGAACAACTAGTTTTAGACGCTCAGAAAGGAAAGAATAAATATAGTCACCCCCTCCCCCCACAAAAAATCTACTTGCTTGAGAGAAGCCTATGGCAATACAATATAATCTAAATGACAGATTCGAAGGATGCTGAGGTGGGCTGGGTTATTACTTCTGACCCCAGGTAAGGTTGTGTTAAGCTATAATGAAGATTGTTGTTGTGTTGGAGGCAAATGTGTCATCGGCTCTAAAGTGGAAGCTGGAAGTGGCATTTATCTTCCTATTCAGATTGGTTATCATATAGCCCTTGGAATTAGGACAAGGCCCCCTTTTTGGAAACAATTGATCAAATTTAACTTCTTCATTTTACAAATGTGGAAACCATGACCTAGAGAGATAAAAATGATTTAACCAAGATCACAAAAGTAGTTCCTTAGTTATTTCCAAGTATTTAGAAGTTGAGTTCACTATCTATTCACAATATTGATCTAAGATCCCATTTACAATATGTTTCATCTCTTCCCTTTGAGCAGCTAACATATTAATCTTGTGAGATATATATATATCTATCATATTAGGGAAAAAGGAATGGCAGGAAAATACACTAAGCTGCAAACTCTCACATTAACTCAGAAACTCTTCTTTCAACCTACAAATGGTGAGTCTAAACCATCTACAATCCTTTTGCCTCTTCCTAGAGGGGGAAGGGAGCTAGACAGTTCATAGGCTGTTTCACTCTCACTCAAATAATCCTTCTGTTCCCCCAATACAAGCCAAGGGAAGGGATAGTGGGGGTGGGGAGAATAATCAGTGACTCACATAGGGTGAAAGGGCTTTTACTTCAGCTTTGGAGTTGTGCTGGGCATATGAACTAGAAATAGAATGCATTGCTTCCTGTGAGAGGAACCATCCTGAACTTAGATAAGCAGCTTTAATCTTATTTTGTTCTTTTCAGGCTCCCCAGCATTTTCTAGACATTTCCAGCCATGTATATATCCTGCCATTTCCCTTTATGTGTCGAAGGCACAGATTGTCTTGCTTCCTTTTGTTTGTAGAGTCTGGTACATAGTGAATGTTTATCTATCTTTGTGTCTGTCTGCTTCTCCATCTTTCCAATTCAAATTCTACCATACATATAATGGAGTCAGAATTGAACCTAGGATTTCAATATAAAATAGCACTTTTTTGTTGTTGGGGAAAAAAATGAATGATCAGTATTTGAATTCAGGTTCTCATGTTCCAAGTCCAGCTCTCTGTATCCCCTTCTTTATAATTTTTTTCCATTTTCTGTATCAAACTCCTAGAAAACTTTGTCAGCACTTATCTCCTCTTTTTTCCTTCATCTTCACTTTTTAATCTCTTGAAATTTGGCTTCCACCCTACAACTTGACTGAAATTGTTTTTCTAAGTTTACTCACTAAATCAATGGCAGTTTCTCAGACTTACTTCTCTTAACCTCTCAAGGAATCTTTCTATCCTACTCATCATACCCTATTCTTCTATGCCCTCTCCTCTCCTGGCTCTGAAATTCTACTTTCTACTTCTCTGTGTAAAATCTCTCCTTCTTTACCATCTTTCCTCCTTCAGCATCCCTTTTGCACCAAACGTAGGCCTTCTCTTTTGTCTCTATCCTGGATCTGTCTGTACTTTCTTTTTGGACAATGACATTGGTTCCCACAGATTTAATTGCCATCCCTATACAGATAACATGCAAATGTATCTACCTAGTTACAATTTCTAAATTTGAGTCTGGGTTTGATTAGTAACTTCCTGCTGGGTATCAACATCTATATGTCCTCTAGGCATTTCAAACATGACATCTTCAAAAAGGGACTCATTTTCTCCAAACTTATCTCTTTTCCAAAATTCCCCTTCTTTGTATATATTACCAATCATCCTTACAGCTATCCAGATTTGCTACCTTAGAGGCATTTGTGATTCTTCCTTCTTCCTTATCTCTTATATTCAATTAATTATTGATTTTGATCCAAATATATTTTACCTCCACTCCTATAACATTTCTTTTATCCATTCCCCTCTTTTCATTCACAGACTCTATTCTAATTCAAATCTTCCTCATCTCTCAATTGAATTATTTCAATAGCCTCCTCATCAGTAGGATGGTGACCTGGTCCAATCTATACATTCTTCCTCCATCCAGTCTTTTCCCTTTCTTAATCATTATGCATACAGCTCTCAAATTGATATTCCTAAAATGTAGATCAAAGTAGATCACCACCATGCTCAAAAATCTTCAGTAGCTCCCTGTTACTTGTAGAATAAAACCAAACTTTGTTTGGCCTTTAAAATATTTCATAGGTTTCCACCTACCTTTTCATTCCTACTTCATATTATTTCCTTTTAAATACTCTCTATTCCAATCAAACTGATCTGTTAGCAGGACCTTGTGCAGAACACATTATGGAAGTGCATCCTTACATCTGGAATGCATTCCTTCCTCATTTCTGCTTCATGGAATCTCTAACTTCCTTTAAAGGACAGCTCATAACCTTCTTAAAATTAATTTATATCTTTTTGTACTCTGTATTTACTTACTTGTGTACATGTCACATCTTCTACTTCCCTTTCCCCGAGATAATGAAGCTCCATAAGAGCAAAGACTATATTGCTTTTTGCCTCTGTATTCTCAACATTTAGCAAAGTGCCTTTTGTACATAGTAGGTATTTAATAAATATTTATTGAATTAAATTGTGTGACTTTAAGCAAAAGAATTTCTTCTTTTTCAGTTGGTCTCAACTTCTTTGTCTTTAAAATGGTAGGATTGGACTAGGTCATCTCTAGTGTCCCTTACACTCTAATATTCTCTAACTCTTTGCTCACTTCTCAACATGTATTATTATGGCATCTGGGAACTACAAGAGAGCCTCTATTAATGGTTTCAAGATGAACATGTCAGGTAATGTGTTAAAGTGAAAGCATACCACCTTTCTTTTCTTTTATAAGATATAGGGAATCACAAAAGTTTACTGTTAAAAGTGAGATCATTTGCTGTCTCTCTTTTTTAAAAATGAAATGTGTCAATTAAAAAAAAAAACCTCAGATAATTTTTTCCATGAGCAATTCAAGTAGAGACTCTGTACTTAACCAGACCTCTGGTTCTTTGTCTCTGGGATAACTGGATATCCTATGGGATATCATGACATGTATTTAGGAGTATAGAATAGTTTAGATTGGGAAATATGCATATATGGGTGTAGTTATGTATATATATATTCATATATCCACATATATGTGTGTATATATATTGCATAACATATTATATAGTAATATATATGTGGTGGGTGGGAATGTGCATATATGTACGTATATGTATATTAAAACGAAATGTTTCAATTAAAAAATAAAAATAAAGCCATTTCATGTAATTGGGAATAGCCTGTTTTCCAAGGAAGTTTCAAGGAGGGACTCCATCTTTACTAACTGTGGATCACTGATAATGAAGGCTCTGTTTGTGACAATATATATAAATGGTCTAATGGACAAGAAATATAGATATGTATTATGCATATATATATATAATATACATACATATACAAATAACATACTATATGGAAATATTTACTAGTATATTTTGTATATGTATATTTGTATGTGACTGCTGTTCTTTTTGGAATATTCTTAAAATATTTTCATTATTTATATTTTTATTGTGTGAAAGTGCCCCAAGGCCTGGTGGCAAAGGGATATAGTTGTTTAAAAAAAAATGGAATAAATAAATAAATTAAAATTGATTAGAAAAAAATCCAGTCAGAGTTAGTGATGTCTGACTTCCTCTATTCACATTATTGCTACTCTTGTTGCTTTTTGGTTTTTGTTTTGCTTCTTTACTGTTGTTGTTTTTCCACCAAAGCTGTCATTTATCGTGAGAACAAGAGCAGCCATGTGTTGATTTTTCTGGATTCTTTTTGGATACTCTCCCAGTGCTAATGAAGGCCCTTCCAAAGTGCTAAAGAGCTGGTGCCAAAATCAGTCTCACTGAAAACAATAGGGGAGCGAATGGCACACAGACAGCACCGAGTGTGTGTGTGTGTGTGTGTGTATGTGTGTGCATTATATGTATGAATTTACATATGCATATAGTGTATGTGTATACGTGGGTACCCGTCCTTGTGCTTGACTGGGTACATTTGTCTGAACAGGCTTCAGAGTCCTGAGGTGGCATTTTCCTCTTAGGAGCCATGATAAATTTTCTTTCACTGAAGGATGGCCTGAATTTCTCCTTCACACAAAGCCCTGCCATGGCAGTTCTAAAGCCAGTGAAAATAGAAAGCTACCAACTCAATTTTCATTTTCATGTCAATAGGAAAATTATATGATTGTGAAAAATTAAAAATAAAACACAAATGAGGACTCTACCTTTAGAAGCAACGGGATTTCTGATCAGTCATTTAAAATGAGTCCTTAAAACTGGTCCCTAGGCATTTGCAAGTTAACTTTATTACCTGAAGAAAAGAAAAAGAAAAAGCAGCAAACTTTGCTGTGTTTTATCCCTCTGTCTGCTTCAAGCTTTCTTCCCCCTATATTCAATACCTTCTTATTGCCTTTCTAACAATGTGTAATTATTCTCTCCTCAATTTGTTTACACAGCTTGGAGATGGGGACAGAGTTCTCTAGTGACCGTGCAACTGAGTGCAATCACCCTAAAGAGAAGCATTTAGAAGCCGTAAAAGCTAAATAGTCCTGCCATGGACCATTACATTATCCCGTTATTCAAATTCAGTAAATCAAATTAAATAATCTCAAATATCTGGATTTCTGGGTTTTAAAAATTTATGTCTATGGTGCATTATAGTCATCTCCTTTTATTGTTATTATTCATCTACTAGAATTTATGTTTTTTATGAATCAAAATACTCAGCAATCACACGGGCCAATGAGCCGGCTCTCCCAGATGAGCCGGGAGCTTTGTGCTCCACCTACTGGCTGATGCTGATACTGTCCATCTCCAAGTACAACCCGCGAAAAACGTTCGAGTTGAGCTGGTTTGCCTGGGGCAGAATCGGGGGCAGCCACTATTGGAGGCGCGGACGGCCTCTCTTCCCAACCCTAAAGCCTATATATTGCCTCTGAAGGCTCATGACCCGTCGCTTTTAAAATTACAGAAGAAGACGGTTGTCTTAGCGAGGGTCCCAAATAGCCCCTTGGGCTTTGCATTATCGGGTGGCTTAAAGTCACAGATAACGAGGAGAAATTTACATTCGAGGCTGAGGGCACATCCGTTGCCTCCTGCTGCAAAAACCGCGGCCCTTGTGTTGGATTTCCTTGGCGCCCATCCTTTTTATTAGAGCCCGCGTGATTTAATCAAACCGCTGTTTGGCCGTCAGAGCCAGGAAGCAACACTTTCATTACCAAGTGCCCTTCCCCTCTCCGGGGCATTCCTACCGCTGGAAGAGACCAGACCATGTGAGGAGATACCGGCGGCAGGCTCCAGAAGGTCCTTGACAACAGGACAAGGGAGAATTTCAGTCTTCTTCGTTAGCTTTCTTTATTAGGAATGTTGTACTTGATTTATTAGGGTCTTGTTCTCGTCTCTAATAAACATTAGATTACGTTCCGATGGAAAAGATCCCGGGACAAGGTGTTAATCATTCCATTATTAATAGTTCTTTTGTTTCCTACATTTAAGATCGCAAATAATTGATTTTTGTGATTGAATGCAAGTGTTGGGATACAAACTCACATATCATCATTATCATCATTATTATAATATATTTTCTGAAAACTCTCAAACATTTTATTGCAGTGGACAAGGATTTCAAACTAGAGATTGCTGTAGAGACTGGTTAAATTTACAACCAATTTAATTATGGTTTAACAAATAAACACCCCTCTAAGCAGTATTTGTGTATTTAAGGAATGAAAAAAAAAGGTCTTAAAACATTATTAAAATATGCATTATTTCATAATTTTCTACCATCCTGTTTCATCTCTTTTCTTAGCAAACAGATACATGCCTGACTTAAACAACTTCTTTTATCTTCTTCATTTTAAAGCTTAGATGACTTCAAATGAATTCAAATTTCCCAATAAGGACATAAAGAAAGTTCTTTTTCACCTCCCAACTCCCAAGCAGACAGCTCAGATTGGATATTTATGTATATAAGAGCTCCCTCGATTTATCAGCCATCTTCTCCTCTTTCACCCTCTTATTCAAACATTTCAACGTAGCAACAGATGGTGTTTCAGACTCTTTGCTGTGTTTGGGATTGTTTTGCCATAGAAAAGGGCTATTTTATGTTTCTTTACTAGGAAGGCTGTGACTATAAATCCCCCGCCATAACTAAGATGTTCAGACGTGACATTACAACTGGCTTTTAAAAATGAAAAGAAATGGATCTCAGAAACCCAAGTGTCATCCATGACTTTGTTCACATAGGAGTTTAATGTATATTTTCTTTTCTCTAAGAGAACTAGATTTTCCTTTCCAACCACCCCCTCCCATTCTTGTTTCCACTAAATCTTTCTCTTCATACACCATCCTGTCTATGAAAAAAGGTCATCTATGTAAGAAAAAGCTGCCAGCAATGGGAGTCCTCAATGTAAAGAACATAAATCATAGAGCTTAGGCACACGGAAGGTCAGAACACTTTGCAGCTTTATATGAGAACTCTCTACCCTTCAAGTCAAGGGATCACAATTCAACAACTTACTTCTTTTGGCTTAGTAAATTTGATTTACTGACACTTCTATGCTTATCTTACTCACATATAATAGGACAAATTTCACTTTTTTAGAGGCTATGGATTCTTTCATGATGTCTGAAAATTTTGTGGCACTGAGTGTAGGGGTGTTAAATGAAGTGAATGGTCTTCCTGATCAAATGAGATAATGTATGAAAATTTCTTTGTAAATCTTAAAAGTTTTTTAGAAATGTCAGATGTTATCATCAACACTATTGTTAACATCATCATTATTCTTAGTTGGAAATAGGTTAGAAGGACAGGGAGTACAAGGAGAGGGAGGAAAAGAAGGCGGGAGAGACAGAGACAATGAGAAAGGGAAGGAGGGAGAGAGAGAGAGAGAGAGAGAGAGAGAAGGAGAGGCAGAGACAGAGACAGAGACAGAGACAATGAGAAAGGGATAGGGAGAGACAGGCAGAGATACGGGGGGGGGGAGAGAGAGGGAAAAGAGAGAGAGAGAGACAGAGAGAGAGAGAGACAGAGAGAGAGAGAGAGAGACAGAGAGAGAGGCAGAGACAGAGACAATGAAAAAGGGAGAGGCAGAGACAGAGACAATGAGAAAGGGAGAGGGAGAGACAGAGACAATGAGAAAGGGAGAGGGAGTGACAGGCAGAGATGGGGGGGTAGAAAAAGAGGGGGAAGAGAAAGAGAGAAAGAGAGAGAGAGAGAGACAGAGAGAGAGAGAGAGAGAGAGAGAGAGAGCCAGCCAAAGGTTGTCAATGTCAGAAGATAAACAGGAGCATATATGAAAGATTTTATAAAAGCAGAAATGACTTCATAAGTTATTGGATATGGGAGTTAAAAGAGAGTGAGGAGCTGAAGAATCCACCTAACTTGAGAATCTAAGTAACTGGAGGGGTAATCATACTCTTGATAGTAGCATGGACATTTAGAAGAGAAAAGGGTTTGGGGGAAAAAAAGATAATGAGCTCAATTTTGGACATGTCCAGTTTGATATGTTTAGTAGGCAGTTGGAGATGAATAGCTAGAGGTCAGGAGAGAGATTAGGGCTGGATAAATAAATCTCAGAATCATTACATAGAAATGATAATCAAATCCATGGGCTCTGATGAGATCACCTAATGAAATTGTATGGAAGAAGACGAGAACAGGGTTAAGGACAAGCTTAAGGAATTGCCATAAGGCATGATGTGGATGAATATTAATACAGGATACATAGAATAAATAGGTAGAAAGGTAAGAGAATATCTAAAGGTAGAAAGAAGAGAATATCAAGAAGAGAGTGATGAACAATGTCAAAGGCTTCAGAGAAGTCAAGAAGGATGTGTGTTAAGATGCAACCCTAAACACCTTTATGAACATCTCCAACTGCCCCTTAGCCACTTCAAACTAGATTTCCCAGACATCTTAAATTTAACATGTCCAATATCAAACCTTTTCTCTCAAAGCTTTCCTTCTTCCAGACTTCTCTATTACTGTTGAATGTACCACCATACTCTTTTCCATCAAGGAATTTGTTAGTACACAGTTGCTTTCATGTTCTCTTCCTAATAGGCTTGGAAATAAGGACTACCTTTTGCCTTTCTTTCTTCCTCAAGTTTAGCACAATGCTTGGCACATAGTAGATACTTCATAAATGCTTATTGATTGATCCATCCTGAGCCATGATAGCATCTACCATAAAAGATTGTTGTGATTATCAAGTGAGCCAGTATATGAAATGTTTTGAAAATGTTTCTCTATTTTATTTATGTTAAACATCTAGAGATCAAAAAATTTCCCTAAGAACTATTTGGGCTGCATCCCATAAAATTTGATATATCGTCTCACTATTGTCATTCTCTTGAATGAAATTATCAGTTATTTCTATGGTTTGTTGCCTCACCCAGTTATTATTTAGATTAGATTATTTAGTTCCCAATTAATTTTTGATATATTTTATGTTTTAAAATTTTTAAAACATTCTATAAATATGAATTAAAAGTTGATCAGAAACAGCCCAGGGCTTCTTAAACTTTTTCCACTTGTGACCCCTTTTTGCCTAAGAAAGTTTTATAAGACCCCAGATATGTAAGCATATAAAAAGGCATACATATCAAACATTTACTGCTAGTAAGTCATAATTTCACAATTTCACATTCAGTTATGCAACCCCCCACATGGAGTCATCACCTACAATTTAAGAAATTCTGCCCTAATTCTCCAAATTAGACTTTATTTCTTTGTCATTTGCCACAGAGAAGAGTGGGAAGCAAAATACACATTACATTATAATCCCATCTAATAAACATTTATTAAAAGTCTACTATGTGGCAGGCACTATGCTAAGTGCTTGAAATCCAATTAACAAAGAGAAAGAGCCCCTGTCCTCATCCAGTTTATAATCTAAAGGAGGATGGAGACAATATACAAAAGGAGGTCAGAAAGCAGGGGTGAGAGTTAGTAGAAACCACGGGGTTCTCACAACCAGTGCATTATATATTGTGGCCTTGAAACCAGGCAAAGCAGCAAAAATGCAGTTTCTCCCCTCTGTAAAGGAAGGCATTGGGAGGGGTTTCCCTCAGAGGGGAGAAGAGGCTGAGATGTCAGTCAGTAAGACAATGATGAAGCATCATTGTGAAAAGTAAAAAAGGTAGCCTGCCGTTTAGTTTTCCCTAGATTTTCCCTTATTTCCTAAAGAGAATGTTATAATTCCAAAGAACATGAAGCTCATCTTTATGAAAGCAGGAAAGGTACTGAAGCAGTATCCTGAATTAGACACCTGGAAGTTTTAGTTCCCAGAATGGTCATTGTTGAACAGCTTTCTAGCCATACTATAGCAATGGCTTCCCATGCCATTTTGTCTAAACTATGGATAAGATCAAGACTATTTTCCATTTTTCTAGATTATAAGTTTACTGGGGGGCAGGGAACCATATTCTTTCTTCTTTCCTCATCATACCTATCATAGTATATATGGCACAATGGCATGTACGCTATACTTCTAAGATATTATTGATGTGTCTCAGTGAACAGAATATCAGACTTGGAGCCAGAAAGTTCTGAGTTCAGATCCTGTTTCAGATTCTTATTTGCTATGTGATTATGGGTGAGGTATTTAACCTCTCTCAGCACCAGTTACCTTTTCTGCAAAATAAAAGGTTCAATTTGATGACTCTGAGCTTCCTTCCAAACTTTAAATCTCTGATCCTATCCAGTGTTTTGTGTTATAAAAGTTCCCTGAAGGGAGTATCAAGAATACTGATTTGCTATATCATACTTCTATTGGGATAATTAAAAATAATGTTTAAAGTATGTGCATAACATGTATAAGGTTAAAACCCTATGGGTTAGCATGGTAATTTATATATTGTATATCTAAATATCCCCTAAGATAAAGATTGTTGAATTATCTGTGTGAAACTGCTGTTGTAAAATAAATGTTTTCAATGCAAAAAAAAAAGTATGTACATAAGAATATATTGCCAAAAGTGATGGTGTGATCAAAGATTTTTTATGGCTTATAAAGGAAAGGGCCATGATGATTAAAACTCAATGAAATTCTGTAAGATTTCTGTAAAATGAGGATAATAATGGCACTTACTGTGAGAATCAAATGAAGTAATGTATGTAAAATACTTTGTAAACATTAAAACTAGATTAATGTTAGTTATTATCTTTAATCTCTCTGATTTAGTGGTCACTATCTTTCTGGAGCCTGATTTCAGATAGTATCAGGGTCAAATTGCTTAGGAAATTTGATAGAGGAACAGGAAATAGAATCATTCCTTGAAGTTTGTTCCATTTCTTTCAAAAGAAAGAATGACCTCTCCTAGGCCTTCGCAGCACCTTTAGCTGCTAATGAGTGAGGCTTTGTGGAGCTAAAGGCCTGTTGATGTGGAGTAGACTGAATTCACCTGTATTTATCACCAAAACAGAGGCTCTAATACTTAAAAGAGAGGCCTTGCTCATAGATGTGCTTTAAGAACCCATCATCCTTTTTTGTTAAGTGCAGAAATTTCCCCCAGAGGGTCTTGGGTCAAATGTTTGGATTCCATACTTGAAAACCGGGCTTGTGGGAGCCCAGTCTGTTCCAAGGGGCATTCTCAGTAACCTCCTGGAAGTTACCCTCCTTTGATATCTGTGAAACACAATAAACACAGCAGCTAATCTATCGTGTGTTATATGTTGGTTCAGCAGATAAGAGCTATCAAATACGATTTTGTACTGGATTTAGTTTTTCATTCTATGTTAGAAAATAAACATTTCTCTGTGAAGCCAGCTCATGAGAAGCAGAATAATAAAGTAGAAAAGGTCTGGAGTCACCAGAGTTGGGTTTGAAACCTCTAACTGCCCCTTATTAGCTGTGTGAACATATAAACAGGATGCTTTAAAATCTCTGAGTCTCATTTTCCAAACCTGTGATGAAGGGATCAGATGAGATGATTTTTCCTTAAGATGTAAGGTATCTGGTCCCATGGGCTATCACCAGTTGTTCTGACCTGTGTCTTGCCACTGGTCCCCAATGACTATGGAGGACAGAGTGAGGCTGTTGATCTTGCACAACTCTGCTTCACTTAAAGCCAATTTACTTGCAAGTAAAGACATCTCCCTCCTGATGTCATCAGTCCTTTTTGAGAACAAAGAACAAATAACAACAACAACAGCAATCTGGTCCCATGAGGATCAAATCCACAAGTGAGTTGATAAATGTTTAACAACTAGCTCTCTGGAACAAGGAAACATGTTCATGTGACATACTTTAAAGTTTATTCTGCATTAAAACTAACATATTCTCCAACATTTTCTTAAGTCTAGATAATAAACAATATGATAAATCACGATTTCTAGGATATAAATATACATATAAAAATTGACTCTCAGAAGCCTGATCCAGGTGGGTCCAGTGTACCCCTGAATCCCACTAGAAAGAATCAAGGTGAGCTTTCTCATTTGAATTTCAGCATCAGAGTCAGTATTAAATCTTTTAGGGGGTGGAGAAGGAAGAGGGTAAAGATCTCAGTACCACCCTAGGCAATGCAGTAAGTCCAAGTTGTGAATAGTATAGGAATGGGTAAAAATAAACATGTACAAAAGGCACTTTGGATAACACCTTTTACTAAAACAGCAGAGCTGAAAATAATAGGTAATGGGACCGGTGTCCCTTTAAGAATCTGTGAGGTTACTAATGGATATAGGTCATGACGACAGCCTTAAATAAACCTTTGGTAATAAACAAATCATGTGGAGTTTTCATAAGATTACCATCATTTCTAGTCTGCTCCAGTAGGACAAAGAATGCTTGAAGGAAATGAGCATGATAGATCATATACATCATACTGTCATAGCCCAAGAAGAGGACAAAAAAATCTTTCAAGGAGCCTCGCACAGTGCTCTTGATAAAAACCATGAAGAACGAGCATTAATATTAATTCTGTATTTTACAATATGCTATTCACTTTCCCAGTGCAAAACATTAGGTTGTATGTCAGTGGGAGTGGGGTAAGGGGAGGGACTGGAGTTCATCTTCCCAACTCCCAATCTTGAATTCAAAAGAGGCCAGTAGACATTAGGTGCTGACTCTCAGGATTGGGGAACCAAGCCTTGAAGACAATGTATCATCTGATTATATCTCCAAAGTTGGTGTAAAAATAGGTTTATGTAACAAAGAAATTTTTTGACTCAGAAAAGAACATTTTGGCTTTGGGATCACCTATGGAACGTTTTATGGAAATTAAATCTATTAGCAAGAAGCTCTCTTTTGAGACTAAAGAGTCTTCTAAAAGTCAAGCTTTTAAAGGTGCATTATCAGTAGTAGTAGATGTTCCATTTTTTATTTTAATGTCTTTCAGTTACCTTGTCTTTCATTCTACTGAGGCACTGCTGAATCCAGAAAAAAGTTAGACTATGTTTATGAGATAATAAACATTTGGAAGAAATGTGAAAAAAAATCTAGATGTTTGATAATTTTTAGACAATCATAGTGAGTTAAAATAATTCAAAGCATAGGGATTTTTTTTCTTCAAATAATCTTATTTTAATGTTAGTGGATAAATACCAAAGCATTTGTGCAAAGTTTGGGAATTGATTGGTTAGGAGATCCACAAAACCTTTCCTTATTGTGGAAGGAAGGAAGCATAGACTCTCAGAGTTAGAAAAGACCTCAGAAAGAGACTCTGTAGTTATTGAATCCTTCCTTGAAGTTCACAAGTGTAATGAAATTCACTACCACTCAAGACCATTCAGTCTACCTCTGGATAGGTCCATTTGTTAGGATGTTTTTCTTTGCATCAAGCCTGAATCTCTTTCTTTGCTAATCATGTCAATAGCATTTATTAAGTGCCTACTATGTGCCAAGTATCATCAGGGAACACAAACACAAACAGAAAGAAAGATAGCCCCCGCCGTCATGGAACTTACATTCTAATGGGAGAATACAACATATCAAAGAAAACTTTAAAAAAGGAGAGGAAGGAGGAGATAGATGAAATGAGGCATGATGGAGAAAGTCTAGACAGTAAGGAATGGAGGAATGAAATATGGCTGACCTGGACATTTTCTTTAAAATGGAATTTCTTACTAGCCAGTCAGTGGAAGGGACTGCAACTTCTTTGCATTGTTTATAATTTTGTTCTGTTGGCCTTTCCATTACCCTTTGAGACACTCTTGTATATAATTCCTAAATACTTGAAGATAATGATCAAATTCCCCTCTATGTTTTTATTTCTAAGTTAAACATCATATTTAATTCCTTTAACTAACTCTTGGGTGTAAACCTCCTAGAGGCTTCTAGCCTTCTAGCCTTCAAGGCCCCTCAAAGCACTGGTTATCTTTTGGACCTATTCCAACTTGTAAATGTTCTTTGTAAAAGGTTTTGCCCAGAACCAAATTGTGCTTATTCTTTCTTTCATCTAGGATGAATATAGAATAAAAATATGATGTTTCACTACTCTAGAAGCAGCTCAGAAATCTTTATGTATAATGATAGGCTAACAACTGCAAATACAAGGTGACATCTTGAGGGATAAGGACATTGGTATATTGATTGGACAAATCTATTTGGCAAGACTGTGGTGATATATAGATTAAAATAAGGAGCTAGTTGGAGAAAACTGTGAGTGCAAATATCATCATATACTCTCTATAGTTCATAAATAATAATAATTATAATAAAAGCTCTGCCAGCAGTTTAAGGATCCAAGTAATATGAATTGATTGTTAACATTTCACTTTAAAGATAGATTAATTAATGCTGAATCATACGGTAATTCTTATGGAAGTACTGTACATATGACATCCAAATTAATACCAAATGAATTCATTACAAGTAGGATAATTACATTGAATACCCAATGAATTAATAATGACAGGACATTTAGAATTCTAGACATATAAGTATCATGAATAACAAATTCCCTGGCCACTCACCAAAGTGTCAGGTCACATCGAGTGCAATTCTATCGGCTCACTTAAAGTTAAGGCTCAGGTTGAGGGCTTCAGGTTGCTCTTCTTTTTGACATTCAGTTTAGCTGAACTGGGCATGTGCCGAGTTTAGGGATCAGCAGGACCCTTTGTTAGTTGCTTTATGTATGATGTGGTAGAAAGTGTTGGAATTACAATCATAGGATTTGTGTTCTAGGCAGTTAAGTGGACAGAGTGCTGGTCATGGCCTTAAGAATACCTGAATTCAAATCCAGCTTTAGACACTTACAGCTGTGTGATCCTGGGCAAATCTTTAGTCACTGTCTGACTCAATTTCCTCATCTATCAAAAGGGATAATAATAGTATCTACCTCCTAAGATTGTTGTGAAGATCAAATGAGATATTAACTGTAAAACACTTGACACACAGTAATCATTATATTGCTGTTGCTGAGTCATTCAATCACATCCAACATTGTGGCCCCTTCCACTGCCATGGACCACACTGTCCATGGAATTTCCTTGGCAAAGATACTGAAATGATTGATAATTTCCTTCTGCAGAGAATTAAGGCAAAGTGACTTGCTCAGGATCAAACAGCTAGTAAGTATCTGAAGCTAAACTTGAACTCAGAATTTCCTGACTCTAGGGCCAGCACACTATCCACTGAGCCACCTAGCTATCTCTTAGCATTATATAAATGTTGGCTCTTATCATTATTATTATGAATACAGCTCAATTTACTCAACTGGAAAATAGGATTATTTTGTGTACTACCTTACCTTCCAAAGCTATGAGAAAAACACTTTATGAATTTTCAAACAAGATATAAAGTGAGATGTTATTATTATTTAATCAATTAATCAATGAGTCAACAAGCACTCTCAACTCTCTGGAATCATTAGTCTTTATCCTTGCTCTGGTCATTTTCTACCCTACTGCTGCTCTACACTTTAAGCCAAAACACTATAGATTATGGTGCAGGAGTGCAAGCCACTTAATTCTGTGTTCCCTGGGATCCTGCCTCCTCATTTTAACACAGCCATTTTCTACTCTCTTATTACATCTCTTCCCTCTTCACCATCTCTCTAGCTTCCCATCTCTTGTTCGAAAAACTATATTTCAATCAACAGGGACAATGAAGTAACAGAGTGCCCAGACTGGGGTCAGGCAGAGCTGAGTTCAAATTTGGCCCCAGATAGTAGAAATGTGATCCTGGGCAAGTGACTTAATCCTATTTGTCTCAGTTTCCTAATCTGCAAAAAGAGCTAGAGAAGGAAATAGCAAACTGCTCCAATATCTTTTCCAAGAAAATTTCATTTGAGTCATAGAAGAGTTGTACATGACTGAAAATGACTAAATGACAACAATAATTCTATCAGTTCTGTAGCTGCCTCTGGAAAGGACATGTCATTGGAATCCACTATACCTATGACTTTGTAGAGCAAAACACTCTTTCCTAGGGCGTTTCCTAGCTAACACTGCCTTATATCTGTTGTATCTCTTCTGAGGAAGCAAGCTCCTTGAGGACAGGAACTTTATTTTTGATATATAGTTAACTCTCTGAGGAGGGAAATATGACTCCTGGTCCTGCCTCTGACACATACGGGCTGTGTGGTCCAGGGCAAGTTTTTTTAACTTGTAGTGCCCAAGGTAACTCTTTAAGACTAAATTTCCAATCACTTGCAGAACCACGTGGTCAAGGGAGTTTCCTCCCCGAGAGTTCCTTATGTTGATGAATCCTCCATTCTCCACATTCCCCTTCTGCAGATAAGGCTATCAGTGGAAGGTTAAGAAAATGGAAAGAAGGTAGAATATATAATCTCATAAAATACCATTATTTGGGATCAGCAGAAGGAAAATGAACCAGTGAATAAAATTGAGGTGTGGTCATGCAGGTAGTAAAGAGAAATAGAAAAAGGGAGCATTATAGGAGCCGTGGATAGGAAAAGGATTGAGGAAAAGTCAGGAAGCAATGCTAAATGCTTCACAAAAAGACTGAGAAAAGACTGAGACTGCTGGGTTTGATGGCTAGATTCACTGGTAATCTCAGAGAGAACAATTTCCCTAGGGGAGTGAGAACTGGAAACCAGACCGGGAGTGGGTATGGGGTGGTACTGAAAAATATATGGATGATAAGGAAATAGAGGCACAGAGTGCCAAATTACTCTTTCTAGAAGCTTGAATGCAAAAAGAGTTGCTTGTTGGGGGAGGTAGAAATGTGAAGGTAAGGTTGGCTATTTTCTTTTTAGGTCAAGGTTGACCAGAGCATGTTTGTAATTAATAGAGAAGGAGCCAATAAAAAGGAAGCATTTGAAGATAAAAGAGAAAGAGGCAATGATTGATGAGGAAGGGGAATTTAGGTATTGTGTAAGCATATAATAGAGAAGGGAACCCAGAAAGATAAAATGACTATTCCAATGTATATCTGTGACAAAATTGGGTCTGGAACTCAGATTTCTTGAATTACAAACATACAATTCTACTGTACAATGAATAACAATACCAGACAGTGGTCAGCAGCAGAAGCAGGAAGGGAAATTTATCTTCTTACATTCTGCTATTTGCTAAGATGTTCTGGGGTCCCCAGTGTGAGAAACTCTTGAACAAATTGGGTTGTTTATGTGGAAGAAGTAACAAAGGATCTTTCCTCAGGACAGTGGCACAGTGTGTTTGGATTAAGCAGTACTGGGTTCCGTTTAAATGGACTTTATATTTCTCCAGTTTCTAAAGAATTTTTTTTTTTTCTGGGTGTAATCCAGACGTTTCTTGCCTGTGGCAAAGAGCAACAAGGAGAGGTCACTGGAATCTGGCTGTTATCCAGGCTGATTTGCTGTTGTCGTTTTCAGTGGGACTTAAAATTATTGACCAAATGATTCATTGGCTTCCTTGTCCTTCTGCTCATAGGCCAGGGTCCTGGGCAACAACAATAACCTGAAATTATAGTGGTAATTATATTCTTATATAAGTACTCAGATGAGCAAACTGCCTCAAGACCTATTTTAGACAAGTATAATTTTTACATATTTTATATATATATATACACATATACATATATATATGTAAACACACACACATGCATCACTTACATTTATATTTAAAAGTATGAGATCTGGGTACAAGACAGAATTGCCTTGGAACATGCCAGAAATGCCTCTCCTGCCCTCATTCTTCCTGTTCAAGCTTGCCTTTGATCATTATTGCTCCCATAAACCTTTAGCCTTCTAATTGTCCATTCCATTCCTATCTGATCGTTCCCTTTGTTCTCATTTTTTTTTCATATCTCTCTCAATTTTTCATATGCTTTTCCCATGTTCTTCTTTTGCTAGGCAGGCAGGTGATGCAATGAACAAAGAGCCGAGTCTGCAATCAGGAAGACTTGAGTTCAAATTTGGCCTCAAGTCCATATTAGCTATGTAAATCTAATGTGTATCTCTAAAAATCTGTCTGGACTTAGTTTTCTTAACTGTAAAATAATAAATATTATAATTTAATAATAATAATAATAATAATACTGTCTGGGTTGTAACATACTGGGTATGTGTAAAACATAATATTTGTAAAGTGCTTCCCATTGTGTCTGGCTTATAAGAAGTGCTTAATAAATGCTTGTTTTATTCCATTCTCTTCTTTGACAAGAGGTACAGACGGAGACAATACTTTACCTCTCTTTCTTAGCAATAGTCCTCTTATTTTCCAAGATAATTTAGGTTCTCTTGTTCTTGACTATTTATTATTTTGTATTCATTTCTATGACTTCAGTGTTCACTTTTATGCAAATGACTAGAGAAACTCTATGGCATGATATAGAAAAAATTAGCCTCAGGGTTAGGAGACATGGATCTTTTTTTTGACTCATAACTGGTTGTGGGATTCTGGGCACTTAACAAACTAAGTATCCTAGGACTATGTGAACAAACACACTCAAACAAAAATGAGGACCACTTAACTGCACATAAGTCAATACATGTGTATTGACTTAGAAAACCACAAATTAATATCATCTATGTCCTACCATATTTCTAAATTTTTTTGTTAAATATTTTCCTGTTACATTTTAATACAGCCATCTTGGGAATTTTGAGGGCTACAAAAAGGCCAGAAATTCACATATTTGGTACATTTATTTGTAGACAACTTGCTGAGATAAGTTACAAAGAACATCCCAGTCTTTATTAGCTGAGAGACTTTTCTCATCTTGCAGTTCCCTGTATTAATGAAATAATCAGTTCCTATCGCCTAACTCTATGCAAAAGACTAGTATAAAAGGCCTCCATCCATGCTCAAAAGGAATAATAATTGAGGAACAAAACCTAAAACTTCTATCTTGGCCTCTTCCTTAAGCCCCACCTCTTGATTTCCAGTTGTCTGAAGCTTTACTTGGATAGCTTACTGGAACCTTAAACTGATGTTCCCAGAAACTTTCCCCTTTCTTTAATTTATCTATTTTGTTGGGGAGATTAATAACCTTCTAATAACTGATATTTGAAACATCAGTCATTTATGACTTTTCCCTCTCTCTCTTCTCCCACATCTAATCAGTTACCAGACCCTATAAATTTATCCTCCCCAACATCTTTTGTGTCCTTCCTCTTCTCCATTTCCATTTCAAGTTTAGGCTCATAACCTCTCATCTAGATTATTATAATACCCTTTTTGCTTTTCTTCTCTGACCTGTCCTTACCATCACTGCCTGGATAACCTTTCTGAAATAATTTTGATTATATTTCTCCTCTATTTAACAACCTTCAGTGGCTTCCCATTGCTTAATAAATAAATGATAAACCCTGATCCTGTCAGTCATAAATTGACTCCAATTTGCTCATCTAACCTTATCTCACTATGTCTTTCATCTGTTTTATGTTCTGGCTAGATTGGACTAGTTTCCTTGCTCTGTTCTTAACTACTTTTTTTTTTTTTAACCTTTGCTCATGCTATCTCTAAGCCCAGCCTGCAATGTCCCCTCCCTGTTTTTACCAATCTCTGCCATCCGTCCTTATCCTTCTTCAAGACAAAACACAAATAAATGATCCCGTAAAGTCTTTCTTACAAAATCATAGAATCGCAGATTTGGAAGGCATTTTAGAGGTCATTTAGTCCAAGTCTTTTTATGTGTGAATAAATGAAAGCCCAGAATGGTTAATTGATTTGTCCAAGGTCACACAAATCTTCAAACAGAGGCTGATTTAGGGGCTTTTAAGGGAGATCCTCAGTCAGCAACAAGTTGGACTAGTTTGCCTCAGAAGTTGTTTTTAGCTCAGAGATTCTTTGGTTCTGTAAAATTCACTCCAACTCAAGGTGGTATGTTCCACTTTTGAACAGATCTTAATCTCTCTACAACTTTCCCCTATTATTCTCTTAGTTTTTTCTCTCTACAGCCAAGCAGAATAAATCTAATCCCTCTTCCAGAAGACAATCCTTCAAATGCTTGAAGACAGCACTAATACTCCACTCTCATTCTTCTCTTTTTCAGGAAAATCAATTGTAATTCATTTGACTGATTCTCATATAATATTTTCTCAAGACCCTCCATCACCTTAGTTGTCATCATCTGGATGATCTCCAGTTTATCAAGGTACCTTACTATAATATGATGTCTAGAGGTGAACAGAAAACTCAAGATATATTCTGACCAGAATGAGGTATTGTGGGAATATCATCTCTTTATTCTCAACTCAGAGCAAACCCCAATGTTACACATTAATTCAAGTGTTGAAGGTTCTTCCAGATAACCAGAGGAAGGCATTTGTTTGTTTTCTGATTCAACCTTCAAAGAAGAATCGAGATGTACTACAGGAACAATAGTAAAGTGGAAAGAGCCCTGGATTTGAAGTTAGAAGAAGAGTCTGAAACTGGCTTGACTACTTTGATGGCCAGATAAATCATTTACTCTTGCTGTTCCTCATCTATAAAACAAGGGGATGAACTAACTGATCTTGGAACCCCTCCCCCCATTTTTAGCTTTAAGTGTTCCCAAATCATCTTATAAAATGCCTAAGTGCCCTGGTTTCTTTTTTTTTTTTTTTCTCCTACCTGCCTGTTGCCTTGCTGGTCGTCTGCAGTCCAAATACATCTGAGTCCCAATCTCTACATAGTTATCATTAAAACTCAGCACTGAATTGTGTTTTCAATTGGATTCCTCCAACCCAGGTTTTTTTTATTTTTATTAAATGCCTCGAATCTTATACAGGTTTTTAAAAAATATATATCTGTTGAATTATTTGAAATTATTTCCACTGGATACTTAATTATTATCTCTTTCAAAAAGTTGGAGAGCAAGAAATAGAAGAGACCTCCAATACATCTCACATTCTTCCTTGTATCTTAATTATTTGTTTATGTATTTGACCTTCAGTGGTCTGAAGGTTTCATGAGAGCAGAGTCTATTACCTCTTTTATTGTTGTTTTTGGTGAGGGAATTGGAGTTAAATGACTTGCCCAGGGCCACACAGTATTAAATGTCTAAAGTAGAATTTGAACTCAGGTCCTCATGACTCCAGGGCCAATGACCTATCCACTGCACAATCTAGCTGCCCCTCTTCCTCATCTCTTTTTGAATCCTAATCACCTAGCAGTGTCTGACCCTTTTTTTGGCCTGAACCCATGATTCCATTGGAGAGGAAACTTCCTCAACCAATACAAATCAATACCTATCTTGTAACTTGGTATCTTACAGAGCTGTCTTATGCTTAGCAATTGGTTGATAAGTTATTTTTTAATTAAATTGACACCCACACTAATAACTACACCATGTAGACATTGGTAGTGATGAGGACTTTACCTTATCTCTCTTGTATCTGAATGTTGTTCATGGCTTTTGTTTATTCATTCAAGGGCATTAGCATGGTACCCACCACTTTAATTTGATACCAATTAGATATGGCTAAATTCATACCAGAACAGAACAGAAGATAAGGATAGAATTTGATTATTTGTGAGTAGTCTGCTGGATTCCTGGAGAATGTCCTGTTTGGACATTATGTTGAGTAAAAATCAGGAGGGCTGGGTTCCTGCCTCTGCAAAGTGGAAGTTGAGTGATTTGGAAAAGTTTTCAGCCTGTGGCTCAGCTTGCTGATCTTTACTTTCACCACTAGGTATTATTGATGTCTACTTAACCAATCCTATTCAGCAAAAAGACCTGACCCACATTCACCTAAAGAGCTTGTGCTCCTCTTCACTAGGCAGAAGGACTGAGTGAGGGCTGCATTCTTTGTGGTTCTGAGAGGTGATCTTTTCTTCAGTTTTGCTTCTTTCAGTGGGAAATTACTGGCTCATTATCAAGAGATTTGTGGATTTATGCGATCATAATTGCTCTCCAGACCCATCTACCAGACAGTACTTCCTCTTCCTTGGAACTGGATATCTTTCAATTAGTCCTAATCATGTGACATTAGTGCCATAGAGATAACACTCCATAGATCAGACAGGGATACAATAGACTGTTTTTTTCTTTTGGCACAGAATTAATAAGTAAACAGGCAGTAAGGAACAGTGTTTTTCCCTCTTCTCAACTGTTACTAGAAGGGTTGTTGGTTGACTTTTGTCCTTAAGTAGCATGGTCATAGCATGGCACTATGAATGGACTCAGAAGTCAGAACCTTGACCATGGCACCCAGAGTACTACCAGAGCTGCATCTTTCTTCACTTCCTATGTCTACTTTCCTTTTCCTTAATTCTGAAGCCCTGTCACTCCAAGGGATGGGAGTTGGTAGAGGATGAAGAATCGAAGAACAATTATGGAGAAGCATTACAATACAATGAAGAAGTTGGACTACATAATACTTCTCATGAAGTCCTCTGAGATATGGCCTGCCAAGAAGAATATTGTTTCCAGGCAGAGCTACCTGATAAGTCTATCAGTCTGGGGCTATACCAAAGTATGTATTTGGGGATATTAAAATTCTTACTTGGCTCAGTTCTTTCCCTCACACCAACATGGCTGAATGAGTTTTTTTAAAAAAGACTATGAATACTTGAATAAGTGGCAGACTTTCTAAGAAGGAGAGGCCATCTTCCATATCTAAATCAGAGAAGTACAAGCAAACCTGTACAAATACAAGCAAAACCACTATATTTGGAGGAAGAAGACCTGAATTCAAATCCTGTCTATGTTACTCATGTCCTGTAGTGTTGCTTCTTAAATTATATTGTATGCCTCATTTGTGATCTTGTAACTGAATATAAGGGTCATAAAATTGTGACTTATTATCAATAAATGTTTGATTTGTGTACCTGTTTTATATATCTATATATCTGGGATCACAAAAATTTCTTGGGGGAAAAGGGGTTGTGAGTGGAAGAAGTCCCATTCTACAGAATGTGAAATGAATTCATTCATGAATTAAGCTCTCTGGGCCTCCATTTCCTCATCTACAAATAAAAATGATAATTATAAAAACATCCATAACAAATAGGTAGCATTTATACCTCACTTTAGGGTTTGCAAAGTTCTTTATAAATGTACAAATATACACACACACAAATACATACATCTACACAACATACAAAATCTTCTTGATTTTAAGTCTAGTCCTCAATTCACTGTATTTCCTACCTGCCTCAAAATGAGACATTTCAACCAAGTGACTTCTAAGGTCTTGTCCAACATAAAATCCGTAATTTATGCCTTTATGAATGTGTCCGGCTATGATTTTATCCCTGGCATTTCCTTGTATCAGTATCTATTTCTAGGCCTTCATGATTACGTTGCAGAATGAAAAAGAATATCATATTCACTGAAGGCCTGGATGAGTTAATCAGACAACTCTGAGGGCAATTTTGAGCACAGGAACATTTATTTGGCCATAATGGTGTCAGTCAATGGGCACAGTATATAGTTTGAAAGTTGTTGGTAAAATGGATAAACCTATCCAGTTGATTTCTGCTGTACTGATAACATCACTGACTTTGCCATCCATGATTAAGACTAATATAGGTAAAAGAACAACAGTTTCAATTCAGGAGTGATGAGATACTGCACAATAGATTCCAATGATTTTCTTCTATGTCTTTTAGGGAAATTATAATTTTATTCCATTTGGGTTTCATATTGTCATTCTCTCATTATTCTTTGTGCCAAGGAGTGAATGACACAGAACTGCTCAGTGAAGGAAATAAGCCAAGTCAATTTCGAAGTTGCTGGCCATTGAGGAATTTGAAACCTAGCAGCATGAGCTGCATAAATAATATTGCCCCAAACAGGGTAAAGCTGTTAGTGGTTATTGCCAATGAATCTCTTGGGACAAGAGGTGTTTTCAGGAGTTTGAAGTTCCATTAGAACAAAGTAAAAATACACATTATAGGTAAGAGAGGCAAAATACTGATTTTTTATTTTATGGTTTTATTGGTATTTGATTTTTAAGTTCCTTTTGTTGATTTTATTATATATTATTATTACAAAGTCAATAATTTTACTCTTTAAAATATTATCAGGTTTCTTCATCTCAAGTTCATTGCTTTCTATAATTCTTGTGATACTCCTTTCCTTACATTTTTTGTTTAAATGATATTATTCCACCTGGGAAATGGTTTGAATCCTTCCACTTCTTGAAATTATTCCCCCAAACTTTTCTCTTCCCTAGAACATTCTTTTTTTTCTTTTCTTTTCTTTCTTTCTTTCTTTCTTTCTTTCTTTCTTTCTTTCTTTCTTTCTTTCTTTCTTTCTTTTTTTTCTTTTCTTTCTTTCTTTCTTTCTTTCTTTCTTTCTTTCTTTCTTTCTCTCTCTCTCTCTCTCTCTCTCTCTCTCTCTCTCTCTCTTTCTTTCTTTCTTTCTTTCTTTTTTTTTTTTGCTTTATTCTTCTGGACCTTCAAGACCTGCTAACTCAGCTAGTTTCTTTTGCTTATTTAGGTGTTGACAATTTGTGTATGTGGCTTTTTTTTCTCTTACTACTTATCTCTTGGTAAATGGCTCTTCTTATACATTTAATATGTGTGTTTTAGAGGACAGACTTTTATCAGAAATATTTGAAGTGAAGATTTTACTCCAAATCTAATTTTTCTTCTTATTCAAGTTATATTGTTTTTATTCATAGATAAACTTTTAACATTTTGTACAATGGAACTTCTTTATTTTATATTTATATTATATGCTCAATTTTATCCTACATAAACTCCCAAAAATAATATAGCCTACTTTCCTCTTTCTTTTCAGTTTTCAATTCTGGATCCAGCTCATTCATCAGTGCTTATTCAAAATATGTGTGTTGATGGATAAACCTCTGAACAGCTGGACTTTTTACTAGTATGGATAGTAAGGATGGGCTCTTTTGGATCATTATGTATTATAAAAGAGGTTCTATAATATTCCTTGATGAAATCAGCACAATACTAATTGAAAATAATTTATGTGACAACAACAATTATTTGCTTTGTTTCTGCTTCCAATACGTGACATCACACACACTCAAATTGGTCTAATTACTATTCCCATTAAATAACATTTCTTTTACTGGCTTTGTGACTCTGCTCTAGCTCTCTTCTATCTGAAATGCGTTCCCTTTTCATCTCCATATCTTTTAACACTCAATTCAAATGGTACTTCCTACATGAGAACTTTTCTGATCTCCAAAGCTGCTCATACTTCCTCTTTTCCAAATTACCTCCTATTTGTTTATTTATTTAGGCAAATGCATATATTTTGTCTACCCTGATAGAATGTAAGCTTCTTGAAGGCAATGGGTATTTGATTTTTGTTTTTGTAATCCCAGCATCTCATCCAGTACTTAGCACCTAGCCCGTGCTTAATCTATGATTGCTGGTTGCATGATTGACTGAATTTTAAGATCCCACTGCTTTTGATTATAGTCAATGTGGGTACATCCTCACTCTTCCTTTCTTGCTTTACATCATTTCATAGAAATATTTATAGTTCCTTGTTTTCGTCATTTTAGAAGGAAGTTTATCTCATACAGATTCAGAGTTTGAATAGAGAAGGGGAGAAAACTAGAAGGGGGCAAGATCAGCATGTTGCAACTTCATGGCTCCCAAAGTCTTTTTCATATGCATATTTAACTAATTGGTTCATCCGAGGAAAAGTGAACTAATGGAAAGATATAAGTCCTGAACGGTATCCCATCTCCATCTCATTCCATGATCATTAATTAACCTCTGAGCCACAGCTTCTAATGTTTGAAATGAGTTTAGTACTTTTCATTGATCAGTGTTCATAAGAACTACAATTCAACCTGAGAATAGAATAGTGCTATGATTGTGGCCTTATAATAAACAGTGGAGGTGTATTGCCAGGTACAGGGGATTCAATCATAAAATAAAACAGAAACATAAATTAGTATAGGATGGAGTGTGTGGGGGAGAGCAAGAAACCAGTTGCCTTTTCTTAGCTAAGAAAGTCCTTAGAGAGGAAGAGGATAGCTGACATGTAGATTATTTTCATCTACTTCCTATAGTTTTTGGCTTTGGAGTTTGCTTCTCCCCAGCAGGTAAAGCAGCTCCTTCCAGAAGTCTGAGGGTACCCCGTTATGCACAAGCCATTTCTGATTACCCTTTGGGTTTGGGGGAAATACCCATTTTTTGCTTCAAAAGTAGGGGTTTTCTGGAAGGGTTAACACAAAAGAGAGTCCCTTAACCTCAGGGGAGCAGTTAAAATACTTTTTTATTTATTTCAACAGCATTAAGTGACTAATGTAGGCAGAGCTTTATGCTAAATACTAGGAAAGATACAAAGTTTAGATGGGACAGGGACCTTGTCCTCATAGAACATATAATCTACTAGAAGGATAAATTACAGATGTGGATGGCTAGAATACTCATTATCACATAATATTGCTTTAGAGAGTTGTAAAATAAAGAAACGTAAGATATAAGAAGAATCAAGCAGGCTTCATGGGGGAGGTCACATTTAATTTATGCTTGAAAGGACAGATTAGAGTTTAATAAGGAAAGAGAGTAGAGTGGAAATTCTAGGCATTACAATCAGCCTGGGGTCTAAGGAAAGGAATGGAAGCAACAAAGAACAATGCGTAGTCAATAAATAGAGAGGAACGTAGTTTAGCTGAAGCATGGAATGCATAAAACAAGAGTTGTGTCAGATAAGAATAGAAAGACAGGTCAAAAAGTATCTTATTTTCTAGATAAAGGAGTCTGAATAGTAGAGGTGATCGGGAACCACTAAAGAATTTTGAGCAGAGGAATGCCATGATAAAATTTGTTAATACAAATGATCACTGGGGTGACAATGAGAAGGAAGAGAGAATGGGGATAGGAAGACTTGTCAAGAGTCAACTACAAAAGCCTAGATGTTTGCTAAACAGAGCCAGTACTAGAGTGATAATATGAGAATGAAACAGAGGGAAAAGATGGAAAAGATGTTGTTATGTGGGAATTATGGAATTTGATAATAACAATTGCTAACATTTATATAGTGGTTTAAGGTTTGCACAGCATTTTGTATGGACTATTTCACTTTATCTTCACAATCAGCTCCCTCATATCACTCCCATTTTACAGATAAGACAACAAAAGCCCAAAAGGAGAAATGTCACAGGAAAGATGAGAGTCATATATCAGGATTTGAACCCATATCTTTAGAGTCTAGAATTGGTGCTTTTTACTTTATTGTGATACTGGGGAATAAATTGATAAGTTGATGAGCTGACTAGTTATAAATGAATAAAAGTTATATACTAGGATGTTTTCACAGTTTATTTTTATTTTTATAAGTTTTTAACAACATTTTTCCTGGGGTTTTATGTTTCCATGGTATTGCATGTTTCCTTTCCTATCCCCCTTCCCAGAGAGTCATCCCATATGACAACTTATTTATTTAAAGAAGGGGGTAAAAGTCAGCACAACTGATTGATACACTGAAAAAGTCAGAAAACAAGTGCTATCTGTAACACCAGTGAATCTACTATTTTCACAAAAGGTGTCCTCTAATATCTATATTTCTTTTATGCAATTCCTACTCAATCTATATAATTATGTTATATTTATTTATTCAAAAGAATCTTTCTGGTATATAATTGTTCTTTCCAGTGATGTTGTTGTAGTTACAGTGTATATTGTTTTCTTGGCTCTACTTATATCACTCTGCATCACTTACTATAGATTGTTCCATGCTTCTCAGTAAACATGCTTTCTTTAATTTTTTAATAGCATAGTAATATTCCATTCCATTCACATTCCAAATGAATTAGTTAATTTCCAATCAATGAATTTCTACTTTGTTTCTAATTCTTTGCTATCATAAAAAGTGTGCTACAAATATTTTGGTATGCATTGGGACTTTCTTTTTCTCCATAGATTATATAGGGGGATAAAATCCCAATAATGAAGTCTCTGGTTTAAAGGGTATAGATATTTGTCACCTTATTTGCATAAATCCAAATTGCTCTCTTTGTATCATTTCATAGCTGCACCTACGATGTATTCATGTGTCTAAACTTCCACTGTCTCTTAACATTAACTATTGACATTTTGATAATTTTTGCTAATTTGCAGAGTTTGAGGTAAAATCTTAGGATTATTTAAATTTAAATTTCTCTTATTATTCTTGATTTGAAGCATTCTTTCATGTGGTTGTGAATACTTTGCAATTCTATTGAGAACTCTGTTTTTAATCCTTTCATCGCTTATCTATTTGGGAAAGGCTATGTTGTATATATTTATTAATTTTTATATTATCTGGGATATAAAATCCTTATCAGAGAAATTTGATAGAAAACAATTTTTTTCTCCATTCAACCAGTTCGCTTCTTATCCTGGGTTCATTAATTTTGTCTGTTTAGAAGCTTTTCAGCTTCATATCATCAAAATTATCTCTTTTATCTTTTGTAATTATTTCTATTTCTTGTTTGATGAGGAATGTATCTCTTACCCACAACTATGAGAAGTATGTGATCTATTTCTCTCCTAAAATTACTATAGTATGAATGTTATTATGAAGGTCATTATTCTATTTAGAATTTATTGTGAAATATGGAATAAGGTACTAGTCTAAGCTTTATTTCAGCCAAACCGTTTTCCAGTTTTTTCCAGCAAATTTTTTTTTAATCAAATAAGAAGTTTTTTCCCTAGGTGATTAATTTTTATCTCTTTTTCAAACACTAGTTATTGAGTTCTATTGTTTTTTATTCTTTCTCTCTTCAACCATAGGAACATTCATCAGTGGAACTCCCTCCTACCTTCACATTAAGGCTTTCTTCCTTCTCCATCCCTTTTCATTGCTTCCTTTCTCCTATTCACCCTGAAGCCTTGTCTTTCTGAGAGCACAAGGGTCACCTCCTCCTTATTGCTGGCTTTTGTTTTGACTCCAGAGCATTACACATTTTCCCTATTCTCCTCCTTCTATTCCTCCTGTCATATACCCTCCCATGTTGTAATATAATCTCACAAAGAGCCTCATTCACTTGAAGGCAGGGTTTCACCAGGTTCTTTTCATAATGTCCCAAGCTCACCTCTTCCCTGTTACCTCCTTCAGACTTCTGCCTTCACCCCTACCTCCTTAAATACATTTCTCCTCCTTACATACATTTAGAAAGAAGTCTCCTACTGGTGTATGTGCTATTGCTGTCCTTGGCTGCTGCATTAATTCCTTCTTCCTGCATTTTTCTTGCTTGGTGTGCTGCAAACACTCTCTTCAATTTTACTATGATTAAGCTCAGATTTTCAGGGTGGGTCACTCTGGATTGCATTTTGAGTTCCATTGCTCTTCAGAACACATTATTCCAATTCCCTTCTAAGCTTTCTAGTAGGTGTAGAATAGTCATTTTTTCCCTTTGTTTTTGAAGATTTTTTTTTTTCCTGATGGCTTACATAGTTGGTATTGAATGGTTAAATTTAATTTCTATGTGTCTTGGAGTTTGCAATCTTGGCTTCCTCTTCCCACTAACTCCCACCCCTGGAGATGATCTATGTATTCTTTCAATTGATATTTTCTTTGTTCAGAAATCCTGGGCAGTTCTGTTATTGACTGCCTTATGATATGAAGGTTTTTTATCCTGTTGTGTTCTGTTGTGACCTATAATCCTTAGGTTGTCCCCACACACTTTTCTTTGAGATCAATGTCTTGCTTCCATAATGACTTTATTTTCTTTTAATGTTATTAGGGCTTTTTGTTTTATTTTTGCTTCTCTTCTTCTAGATTGTTCTTCACTTCTATACATTTACATTCCCAATCTATTATCTTCTCTTTTGTTTCTATGGTAAGATTTCCATCACAGAAGACAATTTTTTCGATTCTGCCCATTAATTTTTTTTTTTCTGTGTAGACAATAAATTCTGGCTTCATAGTTCTCATTTCTTTTTTGAACTACTCAGGAACAGTATGTTTTGGCTCTATGTTCTCACATTTCCTCTAGGTCTTCAGTCTCATACAATGTTGGAATATCTTCATCTGCTTTGCAGTATTTATTCATAGATCACTGAACTACTTTACTAGATTTGGAGACCATTTATCCTTTCGTTGCTAATATTTTCTTTGTTGATGTATCTGTTTCAAATTCTTTGAATTTTATTCTTCCTGGGGTAGGTAATTTTAATTTCCTCTCACCTGATTTTCCCCTATAGCTCATTTTCTGAGTCTGACTTGCCTGATAATAGTTTCCTTGGGGGCAGGATCTCAAAGTGTCACAGCTTCCTCTCACACTGTGCAATTCACAATTCATCAATCTAGGTTTCTGACTCAAGTGATTTTTGGGGGTACAGACTGTCCCCAGCTAGATGTTAAGTTCTTTCCCGTAGGGTTAGTAATTGCTGCACAGCTCCTTGCTCCCCAAGATGGTATTCTGCCCATTACCCCTTTCTTTAGTTCTCTGGCCCAGCACCAGCAATTGGAAAATAATTGCCATGCTGGTGCAATGAAATTGTTCTCTTTAGCACCGACGATTCAGGACTTTGCAGTGCTGATATTGTAGGATTGTCTGCTGCCGAGCTGGCTATCACGCCTTTCCATCCCACCCTTCCCCAGCATACTTCTCACCTGAAGGGTTGCTTTGGCTAGCAGTTGTAAAATGGTTTTCCATACTCTGGTACAGGAGTCTCCACAGCACTGAAAAGAGGGATGGGGTTGTGAGTGTGGGATTTTACTTGGGATTTGGTAGTTCAGGGTCAATACATGTTGGTTCATTTTTTAAACGTTCTTTTGGGTTCTTTGTGTCCTAGAGCATAGATATAACTGAAATTGCTTTATCTTTAGTGCATAATTTCTGTTTTGAAGAATTTTGAGAGGTAATGAAGGTAAGAAAAAACATCTAGTCCTCCATATTGTTGCTCATGTGAACTAGAAATTATTAAATGTTTTTCATTCATTTCATTTCCTTCAAGATGTCAGGATCACCTTAGTATTTAAACCCAGGTTCAATTTTCCCCCTCACACAAAACTATTTCTCCTTTTTCAGAAACTGAAAAACAAGAAATGCTCCGAATCCATTATAGTAGAAATAAACTAACTAGCTAGTTTAAAAGAGGGTAGATTTTGAATAATCTCTAGTTTTCTATGACTATTTTTATAGTTGACAAGATTTTCCCCATAGTACTAAGTTCACTTTAAAATCACATTAGCTACAGTAAAACTATCAGTATAACTTTGTTTCACATGGAATGATCATAGAAGTACTTACACAAATGTACCTTTGTGTTAACCAACTGAATGAATCAATAGAAATAGAGAGGTAGGGACAAAAGAAAGGAGAAAAGGAAAATATTTTCTGAGACAATGGAAAATTGAGATGCAAACTTTATTAGATAAAAAGAAACTCATACTTTTCATTAATTTATTATTATTTTTTGAGATCAGCTATAGTTTTGGATTTTTCTCCCTTCTCTGTTATGATTATTATTATTGGGGTGGGGTCAGGGATAGGTAGGAGGGAAGAGGCCTGAAATCACTTAGTCACAAAAACTAAAGTCTACACTCCTGACAGTTCAAAAAATCATATTGTCTCCATAATTTCCTCCTATTGTTAGTGTTTTTTCCAGTCAGAAGTTCTGTGTTTTTGTTGTATTCTCTGCATAAAAAGGACTGATAAAAATAAGGGTAGGACTCCAAAGAACAATTTTTAGAAGACTTCTCAGCTCTGGAAGAGGTTGGAATAAAGATTGCCAACACTTTGAAAATGATCCTGAAGAATAGGTGTGTTAGGGGCATGGAGCTATTGTGGAGCTCCACTTTGAGATCGTGGGCTAACCTGTCTAACCATTACTGATCTGCCATCTGCATTGTCAGAAAATGGCTAGAATTCAGAGAGGGGAAAAAGGGAGGTCTGTACTGTGTAATCTAAATACCAGCACAAATGTGCAGGTGTCTGCCCAATGGAACACAAATACCATTTCTCTTAGGCACAGGAAACCTTTCTGAGAATTATTTAGAGACTAAAGAATAGGCTGACACCCTAACTATGATCACAGTTTACTCCTCAAAGATAGCAGAAGGCTGCTAACCAGGAACCCCAATTGAAAAACCCCCAATAGTATCTCAATTTAAGCAGTGTTATCAAAGCTGGTTTGATTGAAATAAGTGAAAAAGAGAAGTTAGATTCAAGAAAAAAATAGCTTAGTTTTGTTTTTGATGCAACCACAGGCTTTAACTGGGTGATTGTAGCTCCCTCTTCTCCTAGTCATTTTTTGGTTTTGTTTAAACATAGCCTACATGCTATTTTTATAGCTTTTTTTTTTTTTTTCAGTTTTAACATCTCTTATAGTCTCATGATATAGTGGAAAGAGATCTAATTCTTGAGTCAGATGACCTAGGTTTGAATCTCAGATAGGATATTTAATACCTGTGTGATCTTGGGCAAATTATTTAACCTCCCTGGACCTCAGCTTTTTTTTTTTTAAACTTTAAAATGAAGGGAATGAACTAGATGACTTTTAAGGTTCCTTCTTGTTCTAAATCTTTGATAGTATAAACCTCCTACTGTGTTGAAAAGAGCACTTCTTTTAGAAGCAGGAGATAAATTCGAATCTTGAATCACTGTTTGTTACACTGTCTTAGTGTCCTCCTCTGTAGGACACATGTGCTAGCTTCTTAATATATTGTTTTGATGAAAATTTTTTTCTAAACTCCAAAGTGCTATGTAACTGTAGGTTATTATTATTATTATTGCTATTCTCAAAGTGCCCAAAGTCTTTATTCTTATGTTGCTCAGTAAGCAACATAACAGTAAGCAACAATTGTTGTTAATGATATATAGAATCTTTTAAAAAATCACCCATTTTATAGAGATAATCTAAATGAAACAGTTAATACTTATGAATCATCAGAGGAGGGGAAGGAGCAGAGGAAATGAGGTCTTCTGAAAATCCAAGATGAATATCTATGAACAATAAAGGAGTCTGGGAATGACAGGAAGAGCAAGCTAACCAGTGTGAATTGGGTAGTATTGGTGACAGATCCAAGTGCAGAAGTAGCAGCCACAGCCACAGTCTGGGAAATACAAGATGACATTATTAGATAAGCTTGAAAGTTGTATTCACAGAAGACATAGAGGACCCATTCTTTCTCTCTTTGTGGGGTAACCCAGGAGTTAGGCACTACTGAACTTTAGAATTTTAAGGAGTTGATCTAGAGATTGTCAGGAATAAAATACTTTTTTTTTCTAAAACACAAAACTGAAATAACTTTAGCTTTTTTTTCTTTTCTCATTAAGATTCAAACACTATTTTCCAGCAATACTCAACATTGAGCAAATTTATTGAGATGATTTTACAGATTCTGAATTCTTTCAAAACAGTATTGAGCAACTGATCTTCCCCCTCGGCATTCTGTTCAGGTTGATCTAAAACAATTGGGTTAACACATCCTCAAATCTATGGTTCAAAAACTCCCACAGATATGTTTATTTTTCACTAGCTAATCAGATAACATATGATTTTAGCACAAAATACATTTAATTAAACAGTGTAAAAATTAAATGACAAGGAATAATCTCCTAAATATACTATGTATTGCCACACCAGTAGTGGATAAGGGCACACACATAGAGAACATGCATAGGAACACATATCACATACATAAGAGAAATGTGACCAAGGAAACTATTTGAAGGGACACACTTGCCAGGAAGGTATAGAGTAATGGTTCATGTATGGAGTGTGTGTGTGTGTGTGTGTGTGTGTGTGTGTATTTATAACTAGGATGTATATGTTGTTAGAGCAACTTAATACCTCTACTACTACAAAGGTGGCTATATGTTTTGGTGATGTTACCATGTTTTTCTCTGCTGGTTGCTTCCACTTATTTGTATGTTATTCAGCTATTCTCAATTGCCATAAGCTGAGGAATAGAAGCTGGTAAACCCTTCTCTGCAAAGGGAGGCCTAAAAGTCTTTTAGTACATAGTTGATTGGGATGAGCCACCATATCCAGTCAGAAAATAAGCAAAAGCCAGAAGAAGCCCCTAGGCTAAGATTAATGCTATTATTTTGATTGTTTTTCTTTTAGTGTGGACTCAAGGTCCCTGGCTCAAGTCAATTTTCAACTCTCGGTTTAAAAAATTCATTTTAACTTCTATTAAAGCCCTGATTGTCACTCCATATACACCCAAACTTATTTCAAGGATTCTATCTAATAAAACTCTCCAGGAGCTATGTGAGGCCTGGGGCAAGGAAGCTCTCCTCAGTTTCCATTAGCGTTCCTGATAGCTATTCAGATAAACCTTGGGGCAGGACCAAAAAGATGAAGAGAAAGGCAGATTCAGGCTTCATCTTTGTTCTATGTACATAAACCTTGGGGCAGGACCAAAAAGATGAGAAAGGCAGATTCAGGCTTCATCTTTGTTCTATGTACTTTTAAAAATTATTATTATTATTCACCATATCCATAAGCAACAAAGTCACCATTTGTTAGCATCATGGCCAACTCTTGCCACATGAGAAAAAATGGAATTTACTCAGCTATTAAATAAGGGAAATGGCATTTGAACTAATTTTCTGATTCCAAATCTAGTGGGTGTTTTTTCCCCCTTCTTCAACAATTTCATAAACCTACATGAGAAAAAGCACTGGATTTAATGTCATAGAACCTGGATTTAAATAGTAATTCTGCTGCTTACTTCTTGCATAACCCAGAACAGACTTACTTCCCTTTTTAATGAACTTCAAATTTTCCTTTCAGTAAACTAATAGGGGGTTGGATCCTTTTTAGAGCTAAATCTGTTAATGTTATGAATTTTGTGTTTGGTTGTTTCAGTTGCAGCTATCTCTTTTAAACCATGTTTGGGGTTTTCTTGGCAAAGACACTACAGTGGTTTGCCATTTCCTTTTCCAGCTCAGTTTACAAATGAGGAAACTGAGGCAAAAAGAGGTAAGTGACTTGCCTGGCATCACACAGCTAATAAATATCTGAGGCCATATTTGAACTCAGAAAGTGAGTCTTACTGACTTCAGATAGAATATTTATCTATTGGGCCCCACTTTTTTTTTTCCTGAGGCAATTGCTAAGCTACTTGCCTAGGATCACACAGCCAGGAAGTGTTAAGTGTCTGAGATATAATTTGAACTCAGATCCTCCTGACTTCAGGGCTGGTGCTCTATTCACTGCACCACCTAGCTGCCCTGGGCCATTGTTTGAATTTTATGATGAAATAAGTGTCTAAGGTACCAACCAGTTCTGTTATATTGTAATTCATTGATTACCTCCAGGAAAACATGAACCATATTGTTTGTATGTTTGCTATAGGATTTCACTTATAGCAAGTGCTTAATAAATAATATAAAGATAAATGACCAAGTTCAATTTTTCACAAGACTTCCCTGTGTTAAGTAGTTAGGACTGTTTCTGGATTGGTAACTGTTGTTCCTTCATTGTTTTCTAAAAGGACCAGTAATATCATGAGAGTAATGTCTTGATTTGCCTGTGAATTGCATTTAAGTAAGGCAGAGTTGTAAAAAATCATCAGCCTCACTCTTTCTTCCAGTCTTTGAAGTCCAGTGACAAGCCAAAAGTCAAGTTGATTGGCAATGGTCCATGAGAAGTAGTAGATGACTTTGACATTTCCAATATATGAGTACTCTACAATGCGTGCTTCAGTCACCTTCATGATTGTGGAACAAATTGTGCTCATCCACCCTCTCTGAGGGGACATGTTTTCATATACTTGGAGTAGATATCCCCCTAATTCATTAATTAATAACAGAGAGATATATTACAATAGTGTTTGAGGTCACAGTATTAGAGAAAGATACCTCCAAACTACCAGGAGTACCCCTAGAATCTAAAAGGAAAAAAATTGGTCAGCTTTGTTTTGGAAGTTCCAATTTGTTAGTATGATTCAGGTCCTGCCTCTGACATATACTAGCTGTCTGACTCTGGAGAAGTCAGTGAACATCTTGATGATTTTAGGCAGCTCTCTAAGATTACAAATTGCAAGACAGATTCCAACTTGAACTGGTAAAGACTTTTCTCCCCTGGGAATTCCTTATACCAATAAAATCACAGATTTAATGGCTATATCTAATGTTATACAAACCAGTGACTGGATAATAAGACTACTTCATAACTACTAAAGAGAGGTTTTTAAAAGGTCTTTTTGGACCTTTGTACATTTAATTTCTGACAGCTTCAGATTATTGTATGTAATATTTCTGCAGCTCGATTTATTATTTGAAAAAAAGTCTATCACAATACTAACTGTATACATATTTTGTTAATATAATGGGTAGAGGCATTACTTCTTTGTTTGGCATGCAGTCTGCATCATGTCTTTTATTCAATAAATGTTGAAGGAATGGTGACATAAGAATTGTTTTAAAGAGTGACCCATTATTTAAGTACAAGGAACTAAGATTACATAGCATTTCATGTATGCAAAATGCTTCATTGACATTTAAGGTTTTTTTTTCCTCTTTTCATTTTAATACTTTTATTATAGAACAAATCTGATTTTAGAAAACTTGAGGTTAGTGGTGCTCAGTGGTGGAGTGAGGAGATTGATTACAGGTAGAGGAACAAAGGTCCCAAGTTTCCAGATTTTCAACATAAAAATCTACCATGACATTGAAGGGTGGGGGAGGAAAGAATATGTTGACAGGTTAAGGGGTCTGTGTTTAGGAAGTCTGTGAACTTGGATGAGAAAAATTACATTGTTATTTCCATTAAACTTCAGTTTCCTTTGCAATTCTATATGTTTTATTGTATTCATTAAAAAAAATAAACATTATTCTGAGGAGAAATGATCTGTAAGTTTTATGAGACTGCTAAAAGGGTCCATGACCCCCCAAAAGGTTAGGAACTCCCCACTTTGAGTGATAATTTCAAGCTTTTTAGTTGTTTATTAACTACCTTTGTCATTGCTTTCAAAATGTAGTTCTTTGCTCAATCATACTGTCAAAGTCATTATCTCAGATCCATTTTACAATGGAAAGAATCCTCAAGGTGTGCAACTGAAGGCTCAAGAAATTCCTTTCCTAATTTAAAATATTTCTTCGTACCTATAAAATATTGTCTTGTCTCTAGATAGGTAGGCTTGGAAAATCTGGAAATGTTAGAGCTTTTTTTTTTTTTTTTCAGTTACTAACATTATTTTCTCTCTTCTCTCCTACTCCATAGAAGATTGTCTAATTATGTAGGTTAACTTGATTAAAGGATAGAAAAATGGTTTAGTTAGTTTCTTTTTTGTTAGAATAATGCCAACTCTACATTTTTAGCTCTTTTGTCTGGACTTTTTGAAAGAATTTGGACAAATATTCTAGTCCACCTTCTCTCTTGCATTTCTCTAAATTTTTATTTTTTAAGCATAACTCATATCTGCTCAATTAGATGGAAAGTGACCTGAGGGCAGGGACTATTTCAAATGCTTCTTAGCTTCTTAGTGCACAGTACAATGCAATGAAAAAGACAAGTGCCTTCACTAGATTAGGGGATTCATAACCTTAGGTCCATGGATAGATTTCAGGGGTCCTTAAACTCGAGTGGGGAAAAAACATTACACCTATATTTCAGTTGGCTAGTTTTCTTTGTAATTTTTTATTTTATTTTATGCATGTGAAAATATTATTCTGGGAAGGGCAGGGCAGCCATAGATAGACTTTACCAAATGAAAGAGAGCCATGCAGAAATGCCTTGGTGAATATCTAGTGTCTGGCTCTCTCTAAAAAAGGGGGGGAGGGGGAGGAACCATGCTTAAAAAATTTTTTTTTTAATTTAACTTAACTTTTAAATTTAAAGTTAACTTAAAATTAACTTTTAAATTTAATTTAACTGTTCCATTTCTGTCTCTTTTCCTGGATCTTCCAGATCATGCCCCCTAACCATAGGTATTCTTCAGAATTCTGTTCTTGACCCTATTCTCTTCTCCCTCTCTTTTACTCACTTCCTGATCTCATCATCTTTCACAGATTTGATTATCGTTATTATTGTTTTTTTTTAAATTTTATTTTATTTAATAATAACTTTGTATTGACAGAATCCATGCCAGGATAATTTTTACACGACATTATCCCTTGCAATCACTTATGTTTCGTTTTTTCCCCTCCCTCCCTTCTCCTCCCCCCCCCCAGGATGGCAAACAGTCCTATATATGTTAAATATGTTGCAGTATATCCTAGATACAATACATATTTGCAGAACCGAACAGTTCTCTCGTTGCACAGGGAGAATTGGATTCAGAAGGTAAAAATAACTCGGGAAGAAAATCAAAAATGCAAATAGTTCACATTCATTTCCCAGTATTCCTTCTTTGGGTGTAGCTGTTTCTGTCCATCATTTCTCCAATGAAACTCAGTTAAGTCTCTTTGTCAGAGAAATCCACTTCCATCAGAATACATCCTCATACAATATCGTTGTCGAAGTGTATAATGATCTCCTGGTTCTGCTCATCTCACTTAGCATCAGTCCATGTAAGTCTCTCCAAGCCTCTCTGTTATCGTTATTATTGTTAACGATTATCAAATTTACCTGCCTTGCCTGAAACTATCGTCTTCCAGTCTTGCATCCTCAACTGTCTCTCAGACATTTAGAACTGGATTCCAGCAGACATCTTAAACTCAGTATTTCCAAAACAATACTCACTCTTTTCCCCCCTAAACCCTCCCCTGTCCCTACCTTCCCTATTACTATAAAGGACAATACCATCCTCCTAAATCCTCAGGCTTATAACCTAGGAGTCAACCATGTCTCCTCACTGTCTCTCATCTCTCATATCCAAGCTCATATCCTTTTTGCTAAGGCCCATTGATTTCATCTTTTCAACATCACTCAAATATGTCCCTTTCTCTCTTTTGACACTGCCCCCACCAGACTATTGCCTAGATTATTGCAATAGATGAATGGTAAATCTGCCTATCTCAAGTCTTTCCTCACCCCTATCCATTATCCATTGAGCTGCTGAAATGATTTCCTGAAGTGCAGTGACTATGTCACTGTCCTATTCAATAATCAGTGAAACACAAAATAGTCTATTTAGCATTCAAAGTCATTCATAACCTAGTCCCCTCTGACCTTCCCAGGTTCTTGCACCTTACTTTTTGACACATACTCTTCAGTCCAGTGACTCTAGCCTCCTGGTTGCTCACGAACAAAACACTCCCTCGATCAGCTCCAGGTATTTTCTCTGACCAAAGGCCATGCCTGAAATGCTCTTCCTCCTTGGTTAGCTTCTTTTAAGTCCAACTAAAATTCTTTCTTTTATAGCAAGAGTTTTCCTCAACCTTTCTTAATTTGTTTCCTGTCTGTTAATTACTTTCTGTTTTTCCTATATCCTTACTTTGTATATATTTGTTTGCATGTTGTCTCCCCAACTAGATTATAAGAAAATTAAAGGTAGAGCCTATCTTTTGCCTCTTTTTATATCCCAACATCTAGTACAATATCTGGCATATGGTAGGAACTTAATAAATGTTTATTTATAGATTAGTTGATTGAGTAATCTGCATTTTTAACATTTTCTGTATAATGTTTTTAAATCTAGATAACCCAATGAAACAGTAATTCATTTTGTGGATTTCTGTACTTTTAGTACTCACACCAAAAATTTAACAATCCATTCTCAAAAGCCAGTAATAGTGGCGTTAGCACATGCTTGGGTCCATAGAAACAGAAATTGTTAAGAAGCCTTGCACTAGAGAATGGTTAAATTGACTATTAAATTGACTCCAATCTACCCTACAGATTCTGGCTTCTTGGCTTTCCTAAAATAGGGTAGATTTTCTTTTGGTTGGTCCTTTGTTTTCTATATTCTAATGTTATTGCAATTTCCTTTTATTCTAATGTTCTTGCAGTTTCCTTTTCCATTCTCCACCCCCCCCCCCAAAATCATGAAGCTTAAGCTTATTTTTTTTCTTTTTTCTATTTGTCATATTCTTTTGGAAGATCATTCCAGTTGAACTGACTTGGTTTTCAAAAGAAAAGATGCTTTATTTGGTGGGCCTTTCTTGAGGGAACATGGTAATAGGATAGGAGTTAAGAGGATCTGGGTTCATATGCTGCTTCTGATGCTTACAAGTTGTGTGGCCATAAAAAAAACACACAATAAAACTACAGTGGTAGTAAAACTCACAGAATTGTGGTAAAGTTCAAAAGAGGTAACGTATGTAAAGTATTTTACAAACTTTAAAGCAAAATACAATTGGCTTTTCTTTTTCCCATTGGAAGTGGTAGACTTTTTTGAAACCTTTATGTTCTTTCAAAAGTGGAAGTTTTTAACCTGGGGGCCCTGAACTTTTTTTTTTTTTTTTAATATATTTTGATAACTGTATTTCAACATAATTGGTTTCTTTGGTAAGCCTATATGTTTAATTTATGCATTTTAAAGTTTTATTCTGAAGTCTAATTTTTAAAATAAAACTGCCAAAAGGGCCTGTGAACCATGATCTAGAGAATATTACTCACATTTTTCTCTATAGACCTGGGTACCTTTGACCAGATCACCAAACTTATAATCCTTTTATTCTTAAATCTCTCTGCTTCCCCAATCTGATCATTATCTATCCTGCCATAAGAAGACTCCCTGAATTTCTCTTCCTCAGTCTCTGATTTTGTAGCACATAATGATGAAAAGAGGCCAAGAGAAGACAGGAAGTATTACATTAACTCCCCTGTATGATTTTAGCCAGCATTGATGTTCACTGCTTTTAGTAGGGAAGAGATTGATTTTCTCATCCTATTCTCACTCATCATACTCTGATACAGACACTCATAGACTAGTCAAGTTGAAACAAATTTCAGAGATCATCTTGTCCTTTTGCAGAAGAGGAACTTGGAGCCCAGGGCCAGAGAAGATAATAGGATCTGTCTCCTAAATCGAATCCTAAGACCTGAGCCAGAACACCCCGCTGCCATTCATTAAGGATTTTATCTCCTGATGTTTGGACCCCATCTTACCTGTGAGAGATTCTTCTCCTCACCTTTTGGAGCCAGACTCCCTCAGGATATGTTTCAAGCAAAATGTCAACCTCAGAGCCACTTGGGTGATGCCATACCTGCTGCCTGCTATTTAGAATCATTTACTCTCTTTACCAGTTCCCAGTAGGTAATGCCAGTGGATATTTGCTGAAATGCAATCAATAACTAGACTAGTTTGTAACATCTTGTGACAAGAAATAAGTACATAATAAGTATGTTAGGGAAAGAAAAGGCCAAGCCACAGATTTTTTAGAGCTAAAAGTAAGTTTAGAGATCAAGAATGACATGTGAATATTAGTTTTATAATTGAACTGGTCAAGAATTTCTGAGATTAGTATTATGGATGATTTAGTTTTTAAATCTTTTAAAATTATTTTTATCTAATAAGTATTGTATTTTCCCCCAATTACATATAAAGATAATTTTTGACATTCTTTAAAAAAAATTGAATCCCAAATTTTTTCCCTCTCCCTTCTCTAAAACAATAAGCAATTTAATAGAAGTTTTATATGTGTAATCATGTAAAACCTGTTTCTTTTTTTTTTTTTTTTTGCAAGGCAATTGGGGTTAAGTGACTTGCCCAGGGTTACACAGCTAGAAAGTATTAAATATCTGAAGCTTTATTTGAACTAAAGTTCTCCTGACTACCTGAGTGCTCTTTCCTCTGAGCCATCTCACTAACCTGTAAAACATATTTCCATATTAGTCATGTTGTGAAAGAAGAAACATCAAAAGGGAAAAAAATGGAAAAAAGTGAAAAATAGCATGCTTTGATCTTCATTCAGACGCCATCAGTTTTTTTATCTGGAAGTGGATAGTATTTTTCATCATATGTCCTTTGGAACTGCCTTGAATTAATGCTGAGAATAGTGAAGTCATTCACAGTTGATCATGGTACAATATTGCTGTTACTCTGTGCAATATTCTCCTGGTTTTGCTCACTTCACTCAGCCTCTGTTCAGGTAAATATTTTCAGTTTTTGTGAAATTTGCCTAATTGTCATTTCTTATAAAACAATTGTTTTCTATTACATGTGTATACCATATCTTGAACAATATTCATTCCACAATTAATGGGTATTCCTTCAGTCTCCAACTCTTTGCCACTACAAAAAGAATTGTTGCAAACATTTTTTTTGGTACAAATAGGTCCTTTCTCCCCTTTTATTAGTTTTTATATCTTAAAGAACAAACAAGAAAAGAATCAGCTTCTTTTTCCACCAGGGTCAATCATAACTCTCTTCATATTTTATTAAATGGTTTAACTAATTTCTGACATGACATATGAATATTAGTTTTATAATCAAACTAGTCAAGTATTTCTGAGATTAGTATTATGAATGATTTAGTTTTTGAACCTTTTAAAAATTATTTTTATTTAAGTATTGTATTTTTCCCCAATTACATATAAAGATAATTTTTGACATTCTTTTTTTTTTTAAATTGAATCCCAAATTTTGTGAGTGGTGAGGCTTTTTCATCTTAGCTACATTGAGTCTTGGACTTTTAACGTGGTTATCACCTTAGTTTAGTTCATCATCACTTCTCACTTAGATTATTATAATTTCTTTTTTTCTTTTTCTTTCTTTCTTTCTTTTTTTTTGCTGAGGCTATTGGGATTAAGTAACTTGCCCAGAGTCACATAGTTAGGAAGTGTTAAGTGTCTGAGATCAGATCTGAACTCAGGTCCTCCTGACTTCAGGGCTGGTGCTCTATTCACTATTCTTTTAATTGCTTTTTGTACCTCAAGTATCTTCCCTCTCCAGTTCATGTTAATGTAGCTATCAACATTATTTTTCTAAAGTGCAGATCTGATCATGTCTTTCCCTACTCAGTATACTCCAGTGGCACACTTATTATCCTACTGCATCTAGGATAACATATAAACTTCTCTGTTTATCTTTTAATGACTTTCATAATCTATCTCAATACTATTATACATTTTTTTCCTGCATTCTACAGTCTAGCCAAATTGGTTACCTCTGGTATGACTATTTCCAAAGCCAAAATGCTGCTCCCTTGTAACCTCTGTCTTATAGAATTTCATAGATCAAATGAGATTGCATGTATAAAGTGCTTTGCAAACCTTAAAGTACTGTATACATGTTACTATTATGTCTTCTCTCCCCTCCCTTCCCTTCTTTTCCCTTCCTTTCCATTTCCTTCCCTTCTCTTCTGTTTCTTTCCCTTCCTTTATCTTCCCTCATGCTGAACTTAATTCTTTTTGAGCTTATTATTTCAGATTTTGAAAATATTATTCTGCCTTTCATGGTTTCTAGTCTTCTCTTTTATTGTTGCCTTTTTGGTGCAAGATACTGATTTCTTTGGGAATCTACATTCTGACTGTTTGCATGAGGTGATTATTGATTTATCTATTCTCTGCATTGGTGGCGTCCAAGAGAGATGTCCCAATTGTGTATTTCCCCTGAAGCTGACAGGGGCTAACTGTGATGATGTCAGCTCCCTCACACATAATAAATGCTAGAAGGAGAAATAATTGTTCTAGGCTGCAGCAGAACACTCAAAATCACCACTGATTAGAGGTGGTCACAATCAATCCAACAGCGGGTTATCACAATAACAACAAACAACAACAACAAGAAGCACTAAGACTTGTAATCCTTGGAAGAACCATTTCGAATCCAAATGTCTGCAACCAGCTTGTTAGAATATGTGCATACATGAAGCACATATGTCAAATCTGCATTACACAGTGGCAACATGGTTAACACAGACCCCAGCACTGATCCTCAGAACATTTTAATAGCTCCCCTTTATATGCCAGCAGATTATCCACTTTAGGGATTATCTTCTGGAGGGGGGCAGCATTCACTCTCTTTGGGCTTTATTCCTATTGACTTGCTTGCTTTATTATTGGTTTTCTTTCCTCATCCATTGACACATGCACATGGCCTGCCGAGTGGCAATTTCTGGGAGGGAGTCAAGGAAGGTCGCAGTATCCCTGGACAAAAAAAAAAAAAAGCCATTTAAGCAAAGCATTTAATTACTTTCTCTCCTCCCCATGTGTATCCAGGGAAGGTACCGAGCTGGTCAGGTAATGAGCTTAGAGAGAGAAAGAAACTCTGCTCAGGTCACCGATTTTCATTAGGCTGAGGGATGTCATTCATTACGTGTAGAAATAGGGAACAAAGAGAGAAACAAGGGCATAACAAAGGGAACCCCCTCAGTAATGGAGTTTTCCTCAGAGCAGCTTCATTGTTTCGGGTATATTGTTGCAAATTTCCAGATGTTAGACACCTGCTAAAATTTATATGTACTGTCAAATATAGTAATGCCTCAATTACCAAATCTCAGAGTCACAGATTAAGAGCTGAAATCAGAAAAGTTCTGTGGAAAGAGTGCTTAGGTTCTAAATTGTTATTTAGTTGTGGCTGACTTTTTGTAATCCCATTTGGGGTTTTCTTGGAAGAGATACTGACTGAAATGGTTTGCCATTTCCACCTCCAGCCATTTTTATAGATGAAAAAACTGAGGCAAACAGGGTTACGTGACTGTCTAGTAAGTATCTGAGGCTGAATTTGAACTCAAGAAGATGAATCTGACTCTAAGCCTGGTGTTCTATCCATATATATCTACTCTATTTTAGGATCTAAGTTCAAATCTCAATTCTTCCACTATCTGGGACTCAGTTATCTTATTTATAACATGGGGTAACTGGATTAGGTGTTCTTGAATTTCACCATAAATTTTTTGATCTGGAAGCTGAAAACTGGGAAACAACTTTTACAGCACATATTCCTGATAAAGACTTACTTCATTTCTAAAATATATGGAGAACTGAGTCAAATTTATAAAAATATAAGTCTCCCAAAATTGATAAATGGTTAAGGATATGAACAGACAATTTTTAGATGAATATATTAAGGCCATTTATTGTTATATATAAAAAATTGCTTGGAATCACTATTGATTAGAGAAATGCAAATTAAGACAACTCTGAGGTACCACTTCATTACTCTCATATTGGTGAAGATTAAAAAAAAGATAATTGTGTGGGAAAACTAGGACACTAATGTATTATTGGTGAAGTTGTGAGCTATATCCAAAGGACTATAAAACTGTGCTCATGCATCAATCCAGCAGTATCACTACTGCCTGTCTATCCCAAAGACATCCCATAAAAGAGAAAAAATTTTTTGTAGCAGCTCTTTTTTGAGTGGCAAGGAATTGGAAATTGAGTGAATGCCCATCAATTAGGGAATGGCTAAATAAGCTATGATATGTGAATGTAATAAAATAATATTCTGTAAGAAAAGAAAAAGGATAATTCCAGAAAAGCCTCACATGAACTGATGCTGAATGAAGTAAGCAGAACTAGAATATTGTACACAATAACGTATGTGATGATCAACTATAACAGACTTGACTCTTCTCAGAAATGCAGTAATTTAAGATATTTCCCATAGTCTTTTAATGGAAAATGCCATCTGGATCCAGAAAGACAACTATGGAAACTGAATGTGGATCAAAGTATACAATTTTCACCTTCTTTGCTTTTTCTTTCTCATGGTTTTCTTTCCCTTTTGGTCTGATTTGATTTGCACAACATGACTAATATGTTTAAAAGGTTTGCACATGTTTAACGTATATCAGATTGCTTGCTATCTTAGGGAGGAGGGAGGTAAGGGAAGGAGAGAGAAATTTTTGGAACACAAAGTCTTACAAAAATGAATGTTGAAAACTATCTTTACATGTATTTGGAAAAATAAAATATTATTGGGGAAAAAACATTTTAGATCTATGAACCTTTACATCACCCACCTAGTTTAAGTCTCCTGAATTTTATAGTTGAAGACAATGAAATACACAGAGAAATGAAGTGATACCCATTGTTGTATGAGAGAGCAACTTCGGGGAGGAAAGCTTCTATTAACAGAACTTAGACATAGAAGGGTTTCAAGGAAATTCTAGTATTCTCTTAGGTCGTTAGCCTTGGCTGCTGAAGTGAATCGGTGAATAAATTTGAAGTGAACAAATTTTTGGAAACAGAATTTTCCTTCTCAAGGTCATGTTAATGCCTGTTGGAGGAAGGACCATACTTTTAGGATTTGTAGGGCCCAGTGATATGAAAGAGGCTCTGGCCTCTTATAATCCCCCTATCCTTGGGAAAAGGGAATGTTCCCAGAAAGTCAGTAAAACTTCATGTGGGTTAAGAAATCCATTATCAATAGGAATGGAGGGCAGAAAAGAATGACATACCAAGAGATGGCAAAATTGAAATCCATGTTCTGCTGTCATATCCATATTCTGCCTATACTATAACTGTCCAAGCGACACATTTCAAGCATGTTATGGAAACATTTTTTTCCAAGTCTGGAACAGGTAATTTATTCCCACAAAGAAAAAAGAATGCAACAATAAAGAATTATAACATGATAAGAATATACTAATTTGTCACTGCTAGTACAATACAGTCTCATTGGTACTCTCTTTCTTGCAAAGTTGCTAATTAGCCATTTACCTCCACTGAATATAGTTCACATACTAGGCTAGATCTTTCCAGAGACTTTCTCTCTGATGGCAACTTATTTTCTCCTACAGCTGTTCTAATTGCTGCTACAATACAAAATAACTGCTCTTGTTCCTTTTCAGTGCTTACAGACTTTCTGGAATCTTTTGAAGGAGCCCATTTTTCTTCATGTCTCATTCCTTCTCAAGCTACACACTGGACTTTTTCTACTATGCTCCAGAAACTTTGTCTTCCTATAAGCTCATTCCAGTCTTTGAATTCACATGCTAGAACTGACTTCCATCCCTAGAGTCTCTCCTGACTGAATGGCTCGTACCAGAATCTCCATTTAAGGAGGATGCCTAGACCAGAAACATATGAATCCCACTTCTGAAGGTAACTTCATTACCCCCTCCTCTATTTCAAGTTCCTTTTATGTATCATATCCCCCCATTAGTATATAAATTGCTTGAGGTCAGAAACACACACACACACACACTCTCTCTCTCTCTCTCTCTCTCTCTCTCTCTCTCTCTCTCTCTCCCCTTCAATTTCTTAATATTTTTATTAGTTTTGAGTTCCAAAATTAATCCTTCCTTCTATTCCTCCTCTCCCCAATCCTTGAGATAGGAAGCAATCAAATTATACATGTGCAAGTATATGAAACATTTCCATATTAGTTATTTTGTATAAAAAGACTTGAATAAAAGAATTTTTTAAAAAAGAAAGTGAAATATTAGTTCTTTCTCTGGAGGCAGATAGTATGCTTCAGCATTAATCCTTTGGTATTGTCTTGGATCATTGTATTGCTGAGAATAGTTTAATTGTTCACAGTTTTTCATTGTACAATATTGTTGTTACTGTGTACAATGTTCTACTGGTTCTGTTCACTGTTTATTCAGTGCATGTAAGTCTTCACAGTTTTTTTCTGAAATCATTCTGCTTGTCAATTTTTTTGGTAGCTCCATAATATTCCATTACAATTATATATCACAGCTTGTTTAATAATTCCCCAATTGATGAACATCTTTTTGATTTCTGATTCTGTCACCACAAAAAGAGCTGCTAAACATTTTTGTATAACTAGGTCCTTTCCTCCTTTTTTTGAATATCTTTGGGATATAGGCACATGCTGGATCAAAGGTATGCTATTTTATAACCCTTTGGGCATAGTTCCAAATTGCTATCCAGAATGGTTGGATCAGTTCACAATTCCACCAACATTTCGTTACCATCCTAGTTTTCCCACATCCCCTCCAACATCCAATGTTATCTTATTTTTGTCATATTATTCAATTTGATCAGTGTAAGGTGGTACCTCAGAATTGTTTTAATTTGCATTTCTCTAATCAATAGTAATTTAGAGCACTTTTTCCATATGACTATCAATAGCTTTGATTTCTTTGTCTGAAAACTGTCTCTTCATATCCTTTGACCATTTGTAACTTGGGGAATGACTTATATTTATATAAATTTGACTCAGTTCTCTATTCATTTGAGAAACGAAGCCTTTATCAAAGATACTTGTTGCAAAATTTGCCCCCAGTTTTCGGCTTTCCTTATAATTTTGGTTGCATTGGTTTTATTTATGCAAAAACTTTTTATATAGCATTCCTTCTTGACCTGTTTTTCAAAATAGTTTATATAGTATTGGGATTAATTGTTCTTTAAATGTTTGGGTAAAATTAATTTGTGAATCCATTTGGTGGATTTTTTCTTAAAAAGTTCATTGATGGCTTGCTCAGTTTCTTTTTCTAAGATTGGATCACTTAAGTATTATATTTCCTCTTGTTTTAATCTGGGCAATTTATATTTTTGTAGATATTTATCCATTTCATTTAGATTGTCAAATTTATTTGAATATAACTGGACAAAGTAGTTGTTAAGAATTGTCTTAATTTCTTCTTCATGGGTAGTAAATTTATTCTTTCCATTTTTGATACTAGTCATTTTGTTTTCATCTTTTCTTTTTAAAAATAAAATAAACAAATGGTTTATTTTATTGTTGCTGTTTTCATAAAACCAACTTTTAGTTTTGTTTATTAGTTCAATGGTTTTCTTGCTTTCAATTTTATTAATCTCTCCTTTGATTTTCTGGATTTCCAATTTGTGGTTTAATTGGGGATATTTGTTCTTTTCCTAATTTCTTTAGTGGCATACCCAATTCACTGATCTGCTTTTTCTCTATTTTATTGATGCAAGAAATTAAAAATGTAATTTTTTTCCTAAGTACTACCTTGGCTGCAACCCATAAATTTTGGCATTTTGTTTCATTGTTATTTTTTAAATGAAATTATCAATTGTTTCTATGACTTGTTCTCTGATTAGATTATTTAATTTCAAATTAATTTTTAATCTTTCTTTCCATCATTTGTTCTTGAATTTTTAAAAAATTGCATTATAGTCTGAAAAGGATGATTTGCTATTTCTGTCTTTCTGCATTTGGTTTTTATATTCTATTACACATTTTTATGTAGATGCCATGGATTGCTGAGAAAAAGGCATATTTCTTTCTATTCCCATTCAATTTTGTCCAGAAATCTGTCACATCTAATTTTTATAGAATTTTATTCACCCCCTTAGCTTCTTTCTTGTTTAATTTTTTATTAAATTTATCTAATTCTGAGAGGGGAAAGTTAAGATCTGTCACTAGTATAGTTTTATCATTTATTTCTTCCTATAAGACATTCAACTTTTCCTTCAAAAATTTAGATACCATTTGGTGCATATATGTGTAATATTGATATTATTTCATTGCCTATGGTACCTTTCAGAAGATATTGTTTTCGTCTTTCTTTCTTTTAATTAGATCTATTTTTGCTTTTTCTTTGTCTGAGATCAGGATTACCACCTCTGCTTTTTTTGCTTCAGTTGAGGTGTAATAGATTCTTCTCTACCCCCTTAACTTTAGCCTATATGTATCTCTCTGCTTCATATGTGTGTCTTGTAAACAACATATTTTAGAATTCTGGTTTTTAATCCATTCTGCTAGTAGCTTCCATTTTATGGGTGAGTTCATCCCATTCACATTTATAGTTGTATTACACTCACTGAGTATTCCCTCCATATTATTTTTTGCTTGTTTATTCCCCCCTCTCTCTTACCTTCTACCCTTTGATTCCTCATAACTGTTTTACTTCTGATCACTGCCTTCCCTAATATAGCTTTCCTTTTATCCTTTCCCCTTCTATTGTCCCTATCCCCTTTTCCTTTCTTTTAGGGTAAGTTCAATTTCTATATCTAACTGAGTGTGTATTTCCAATTTGAAGTCAACTTTGGGGAGAATAAAATTTAAGCCTTGCCTGCCACTCTTCTCCTCCATCTTCCCCTCCATTTTAATAGCCCTTTCATGCCTCTTTTATTTGGTATAATTTACTACCATTAAATCGGCCCCTTACTTCTTCTTCTTCCAGTGCAATTCTCTTTTTCACCCCTTTATTTCACTTTTTTGAGATTTCCCATCAAAGCCACGTTAAATCTGCACTCTCTGTCTTTGCATACTCCTTTCATTTTCTCTTATATTAATAAAGATTTACAAATATTATGTTGCCATATAGAAATATAAAATTTAACCTTATTGAATTTCTTTTGTTTTTTCTTTCTTGTTTCTTTCTTTTACCTTTTTATGTTTTCCTTGAGTATTGTATTTGGAGGTCAAAATTTTTATTAAGCTCTGGCCTTTTAATTGGAAATTCTTGAAAGTCTTCTATTTCATTAAATATCCATTCTCCCCTGAAATATTATGTTTAAGTTTTCTGGGTAGATGATTCTGGGTTGTCATCCTAACATCTTTGTCTTCTAGTATATAATTTTCTAAGTTCCCTACCTCTTTAATTTGGAAACTGCCAAATCCAATGCAATCCTGACTGTAGTTCCATGGCATTTGAATTGTTTTTGGTTTGTTGTTGTTGTATATTTGTTTGTTTTGAGGTTTGTTTGTTTGTTTTTTGCTACTTGTAATACTTTCTCCTTGATCTAATCATCCTCAGCCCTGGTATTTGGCTATGATATTTCTGTTTATTTTCATTTTGGGATCTCTTTCAGGTGGTGATCAGTAAATATTTTTCAATTTCCATTTTGTGCTCTGCCTCCAATATATTAAGAGCAGTTTTCTTTCATAATTTCTTGAAAGATATTGCAAGGATTTTTGTTTTTTTCTTTTATCATTGCTTTCAAGTAGTCCAATTATTTTTATATTATCTCTATGTTCTAAGTCAATTTTTTTCCCAATAAGAAATTTCACATTTCCCTCTAATTTTACATTTTTAAAAATTTTATTTTTTATCATATCTTGCTATCTCATAGTCATTACTTTCTACTTGTTAAATTCTAATTTTTTTTTTTTTAGCATTTTTACTTCCTTTTCCATTTGACTAATTTTGTTTTTTAGGGAGTTATTTTCCTTGGTAACATTTTATATATCATTCTCAATGCTACTGACTCTTTTATGATTCTCCTGAATTACTCTTATATCTTTCCCCAAATTTTCTTCTACTTTTATAATTTGCTTTTAAAAATTCTTTTAAAACTCTTCCAGGAATCCTTTCTGGGCCTAAGACCAAAATAAATTTTTCTTTGCCAATCAACCAAATGATTATTTGGACCATTATTGTCCTCTTTTAAATATATGCTTTGATCCTACCTATTGCCATAATAACATTCTATAATCAAGCTCCTTCTTAGTTTTTTTCCCCCCTTTTCTGTGACTTGATGTTTTGACAGTTGGGCTCTGGTATTGCATTGTTTCAAACTTATTGTGCTGAAGTTCTGGGTCTTACTGTTGGCTTTCACTGGGCTTCAAGACTTAGGTGCTTGCTTTCTCATGAGGGTAGGTTCTCCTTCTAGTTATATTGGGGAGTAGAACCTCCCTGTTGGCCTCTCCTGGGTGTGTGGTTTAGTTGCTGCTCTGCCCCAGGGATGAAGGCCCTGCTGCCTGGTTGCTATGGAAACAGGGCCTCTCTTCTAGCAGGCCCTAGAGGAGGAATCTTTTTGCTGGTCTACCCCAGGGGGGTGAGGCTCTGTTGCTAAGTTGCTATGGAAACAGGATCTCTCTGCTGGTAGTCTCCAGGGATAGGAAATTGCTATTGGCCAGCTACGGGACAGGTCTTCAATACTGGTCAACTCTGGGGACCAGGCCTCCCTCATGGCTTGTGTTGAGGGTAGGGGCACTTGGGTGGAGCCTTGCTACTCTGCACAGATTGCTTACTTGTCTAGAAGGCTGCTAATTTACAGGAGAATGGGGTCTCACTGGTGAATTGCCCCAGATTTTGATGCTTTGGTCCAGGTTCCCTGCTGTGAGGCTGGTAGCTACTGCTACTCTTGGATCTCACTCCCCATCTATCCAGTGAGAAAGACCTTTCTTGCTGGTGGTGAGGGTAAATAATTTCCCTGCTCCTAGTTAAATTCTGAGGCAGTTTTTTAATTGTTTGTAGGGGAATTTGGAAGGACTTCAGAGGATTCCTTTCTCACTTTGTCATATTGGTACTGGAAGTTAAGGATTCTCTTCTTCGGCTTGTATTCCCAATGCACAGGACCCAGCATATAGTAAACCCTTAATAAATCCCTTTTGGCTGATGACTGAGTTGATCAAGTGAGTCTCAGAGGGGATTCCTCTAAGGTAGTCACTTTAGTGTGCATGTAGTATAGTAAATAAAACACTGGCATGTGGTATAGTGGACAGAGTGCCAGACCTAAGTCACAAACATTCATCTTTCTGAGTTCCAATCTGGCCTCAGATAATAGTAAGTATCTGAGGATACTTTGGACTCTAGACAAGTCATTTATCCCTATTCCCCTCAATTTCTTCAGCTATTAAATGAGCTGGGGTCACAAAGAGTGGTACATGATAGAAATGACAGCAAAAACAAAACTAGTAAGGCAGGTTCAAATCCAGACCAAGAAATAAATGGCTTATGTTTTCTGGGATTCAGTTTCCTAATCTATAAAATTGGGATAATAGCATCCAAGTTACAAAGTAATTGTGAGAATAAAATGAGAATTATGAAACATGCTTTGCAAATTCTATAGCAGGTATGATTATATGCTCTTGCTGAATAAAGATTATATATCCAATATAGATAGGAACTTGCTGAGTTCCTATGAAAATGTTGATTTTCTGTGGTGATGGAAACAACTTGATTTCACTCTTTTGTGAAGTGTTTGTTTTCACCATATGTTAACATTTCCTGAATCTACACACCCCAGTATGATAAAACATTCAGTAATGTTATTATTGCCATCAGACTGAATACTTTTTTAATGTCTGTAAATGCACATATTATCTATGTTATATTGAAGTTCTGAACCCAAACTAACAAGGGACAATCTTTCAGGATTATCAATGATAATTCTATGACTTATACCTGAATCAATACCTCTCTTCCTTTTCTTGTGGTCCTTATGTATTCTTTTAGACATAAGAGTGTCATTTCGCTTCCCCCTTCCCCTTTCTCCCTTCCTTGCAATGGGAAAGACTTCAAATAACAATATCCTTACACCATGAGAGCCAAAGAGCCCATGGAACTCATAATGCCTGCTTTAGAATAACTTTAGATTGTTTCTCTTTATCCTTGTTTCCTATTGTATATCTAATATTTGGTAACCTTGGTTACCCCAGCCTTGTCCTTGATACCTGAAGGCCATGTTCTTTTTCACTCCTTTCCCAGGGTTTTCCAGCACCTATGAGGGGATTGGGGATATCTGTATTCTCTTTCAATGTCTATTGTTTTCACTGATGGTATTTACTCAAATGTAGGGAATGGGTCTTCTATATCCCAGATCCATTTAACTACTACCCCCTACCTCTTACCACTTCAGTGTCTGGGGAGATGAAGGGATTAGATTCATAGTTCATTTCAGTTCTAGAAGAACTTTACTTCCAAATCCCAAACTGTCTATGAACTCAAGTCCCAGGCACCCTGGTTTCTTAGGGCTTCCCTGCAAGGCTGACTAGCTATCATCGCCTACCTGGAATGCTGGCCCCAGTTTGGTAGGAATTATCACCTGTGTCTGAAACTGAAAACCAATAAAACAGAACAAGCAGAAAGCCCAAGCCCATCATTCAGGGTTATAGGGAAAAAGGAAAAACGGGAGTAGAAAGCCCCCTTCTCCCCTTATCAGCTCCAGACCCGGAGCCAAGAATTAGTCTTTACTTTTCATGTACTCTGCACTCAAAGCAGGGAAGAGAACCCATATTAAAGGGATAGAGACTCTCTCAGTTTGCCAGGTTTAAATATGCAACTTGTTTCAATTATGCCAGTAGAAGGAGGCTATTCCCGCCTACAAGATAGGGGAGTGCTGACTGTCTCCTCATAGAAAAAGAATGTTACGTTAAAAGAGTAGGGCATGCTATTTGTCCCCATTGCCTGTTTGTCCTTCCCCCAGTGTCCTTTGCTTCTGGGTCTCCCTATGATGCTAGCTTCTCCTTGCATTCAGTCTCCTGTAAGGATGAATGAATGATTCCGAATAGAGGCCGCTGGTTGAGTGCCCAAGTATTCCTTTGATGAAGTGAATTCAGTGACTACAATCCTCTCTGTACCCTGTATTCTGTCTCTCCTTCTGTCTCTGCCTCACTCTCTCCCTCTCCCTCCCACCCCTCTCTTTCTTCTTTCCTTCCTTCTTTTTTTCCTTCCTTCCTTCCTTTCTTCCTTCCTTCCCTCCTTCCTTCCTTCCTTTCTTCCTTCCTTCATCCTCCTTCCTCTCTCTCTCTCTCTTCTCTCTCTCTCTCTCTCTCTCTCTCTCTCTCTCTCTCTCTCTCTCTCTCTCTCTCTCTCTCTCTCTCTCTCTCTCCCCACACCCCCCCCCCCCTTTATCTCCCTCTTTTCCTCTATCATGCTGTTTTCCAGGGTAAACTCAAAGGAGTACTTCAGGAACATGTCAGAGCTAGAAGAATGGAGCAAGGGAAACTCAAACTTTCTCTTAGAGCAGAGAAAAGGAGGAGGGACTCCTTCCAGGACATCACAAAAATACCCCTGACACTTCATTCTCAGGAGATTCGGTAGTTTTAAAGTTTCACAGATTTTCCTGACTTTGTGTGCATAGGCTATGTTAAAAAATTATCACAAAAGACTGCTTGCTTGTGACAAATGGAGTTTTCTAGGTCTTTCTCAAGAAGATAGACTAGAATACCCAGCATTTTTGTTGGTCCATAGTTTTCTGGAACCACTAAAAGGAGGGCGCACGCACACACACACACACACACACACACACACACACACACACACACATTTTTAATCATAAAAAGATCCCAGGGAATAACCTCTATGAAGCTCAATTTCTTTATTTGTAAAATGAGAGGGTTTGACTTTTGTTCATTCATTTTCAATCATTTCCAATTCATCATGACCCCATTTGGGATTTTCTTGGCAAAGATTCTAGAGTGGTTTGCCATTTCTTCTCCAATTCAATTTACATATGAGGAAACTGAGGCAAACATGATTAAATGATTTGCCCAGAATCACACAAGTAGTAACTATCTGAAGTTAGATTTGAATTCACTAGTCTACACTCTCTCCACTGTACCATCTATGGTTCTTGAGTATTTTACTGAAAACTACTAATTACTGATCTCTGAATTCCCTAACACTTATCCCTTTAAATAGTAGTGTTTTTTTTTTTTTTTTTCTTTCCAGGGGATACTAGGAAACCTTTATGAATGCATGTGGAGCAATGTGACTGGAATTTGGAGAACAATTTATATATTCTTAAGAACATTATATACACATAATATACAACTTTGAAAGAATTTAGAATTCTGATTAGTTTTAATCCAAAAGAATGAAGATAAGACATGCCATTCATTTTATGACAGAGATGTAATAAATTTAAAATTTAAAAAGAGACATACATTTTTGGATGTGCCTAATGTGTGAATTTGTTTTGGTGAATTAGGTAAATATGTTGGTTTTAAATCAGCTCAAATTTGGGAGCAAGTAAGGCATTTAAATTTTTTTTAATTTTTAAAAATTATTTTCAGTTGACATGAAAATTATTTTTAAAGTATTGGAAGTTTTGTTTTCAAATCTTTAGTCTTAAACTTTTAGTCTCTTAAATCTTAAGTCAATGTTACTCTAAATTTTATTTCCTTTTAAACTTGGTGTGGAAATATTGACATTATTACATTTGAATAGTGATATTTTAATAAAAAAGTTGTTTCAATTTTAAAAATTGCAATCTTATTTTTTTATTGTTATTTTTTCTATGTTAAATTTTTTCCCATGCTTCTTAAAAAGAAGTTGACCTCAGTCTTTGAAACCTTTAAAATGTATTACCTAAGAATGTCAGAAATTTCTTTGAATAAAATGATACCATTATTTTTGAAAATGAAGGAAAGCAATATTACACAACCCCATTAATCAGATTTCCCACTAATTTAAATCTGTAGCATTGAACTGATTTACTTTTGCTTAGAAAATTTTCTCTTTATAGAATTAATAATAATAAGAGCAATAATAATAATAATTTATGGATATATTCTAATTGTTTTGGGGATTTTTAATACATACAAGAAAATAATAATCCATTTTACAGAATCAGAAAATTTCAGAGGTGGAAGATTCTTAGGAAGTGCTTCATCTTCTTATTCCTGAGCAAACATCTCCCTTATAACACGTGGAGAAAGTGGCCATTTAGGCTTAGTTTGCAAGCTTCTGGTGAGGGAAAACCTTTAATCTCCTGAGGCAGCCAGAATACTGTCCTTTGGGATAATTTTAGCTATTAGAAAAGTTTTCTTTAACTCTGTCCTCAGTATGTTTCTATAGCTTCTACTCATTATTTATACTTCTTCCCTCTGCAGCTAAGCAGAATAATTGTACTCTTTCTTCTCTATGCCAGCCCTTTAGATTTTGAAGACAGCTATCATTCCCTTCTGCTAATTTTTCTGTCTTCAGAAAGAATATATCTAATCCCTTTAACCAGTCCTCATTTTGCATGGTCTTTCACCATCTTAGCTACTCTCCTCTGGATACTCAATCTTTGCAGTGTCCATCTTAAAATACAGTGCTGCAAATGTAATGTGATCAAATATAATATATAAAGTTGGAAGTAGCTCTTCCCTAATCATGGGATTGCCTTCTTTTTTCTTCAGGCTGCACTCTGACTGCCTTTACAATGCTCCAGAAACCTCTTCATCCTGGATGTTCCATCTAGCTCTGGAAGTATCTTCCCATTCCTATGGTCCCTACCTCTTATTGGATGGCTCCTCTCAGAATTTTCATTTGATAATGCATCAATTCTTCATTCCTCACCAGCCCGAATTTTGGACTTTATCTATCATGCTCACTTGTCAGTACTCCCTTCCACCCATTTTCAGCTGTCTTTCTGTGTCATCTTCCCCCATTAGAAAGCAAACTCTTCAATTTGGAACTATGCTCAAAGGGCTATAAAATTGTGCATACCTTTGATCCAGCAGTGTCTCTAGTGGGCCTGTATTCCAAAGAGATCTTAAAGGAGGAAAAGGTACCCACATGTGCAAAAATGCTTGTGGCAACCCTTTTTGTAGTGGCAAGAAACTGGAAACTGAGTGGCTGCCCATCAGTTGGAAAATGGATGACTAAGTGATGGTATATGAATATTATGGAGTATTATTATTCTATAAGAAATGATCAGCAGGATGATTTCAGAGAGGCCTGGAGAGACTTACATGAACTGATGCTGAGTGAAATGAGCAGGACCAAGAGATCATTGTACAGAGCAACAACAAGATTATATGATGATCAATGCTGATGGACGTGGTTCCTTTCAACAGTGAGGTGATTCAGGCCAATTCCAATGGTCTTGTGATGAAGAGAGTCGTCTATACTCAAAGAGAGGACTGTGGGGATTGAATGTGGATCACAACATAGTATTTTCACTCTTTTTGTTGTTGTTTGCTTGCATTTTATTTTTTCTCATTTTTTCCTTTTTGATTTAATTTTTCTTGTGTAGCATGATAATTGTAGAAATATATATAGAAGAATTGCACACATTTAACTTATACTGGATTACTTATCATATAGGAGAAGGGGGAAGAGGAATGCTGGAAAAAATTTGAAATACAAGGTTTTGCAAGGATGTATGTTGAAAATTATGCATATATTTTGAAAATAAAAAAAACTTTAATTAAAAAAGTAAGCTCTTTAAGAGCAGGAATTGGCTATTTTTTGGCTTATTTTGTTTTCTGAGAGTTTAGTACAATGCCTGACACATGACAAACACTTATCAAATTCTGATTGACTGATTGACTGAGCATTCGTATCTCATTTGTCCCCAGCAAATACAATATGAAATGAAAGACCATTCCTATTATTTGGAGGCTTTACTCACATTGGCCAGTATAAATCACCACAGATTTAATTTAATAGTTCGATGGTCTAATTAGATTACTTACAAAAATATGATAAAATCAAGAAGCTTAGACACATGTATCATGGGATGTATTCAATTACTTCCCAGATCAAAGTTCCCTTTAATGTTGGAATCCATTTTTCAGTCTCTTCAAAGTTCTTAACTGTGAATGAAAGAAAAAAAAAAGAAGTTCAATGTTTTAAAATAAACTCCCCTCCAATTCCCAGGAATTAGGGAGCAGTCAATTCACAATAGGCTGTTCACTTTCAGTCAGAGAGCATTGTAGAAGCTTTCTGTAATTCCCTTGGTTACAGTAGCAAGGATGAATTGTATAGCAGGATACTTGATTTTTTGGCTCTCTGAAGAATTCATGGATCCTAGATACCATATCATTTGTCTGTTCCTTCAACACCAGTCCTGAAAAGGCCAAAAAGACCCAAAGGCTAAGTCTACTCAGTACTAGGATGTAAAAAGCTTAATATAAACAGCATAGTATCAAGTACTGCATCACCTGATAGTCTCCCCCTTTTATTTATTCCTCCTTTTTAAAACAAACAAACAAAACCCTCTGCACTTCCTGTCTTACATTAACAAATCAGTTCAGTAAAGGCTATGTAAGAATGGGAGCAGACCAGATGTCTGAGTACTATAAATCTCTGTAGAAAGTACTTTATACCCCCATATAGACTTTCTATACAACCTAACATCGTATTGCATTTCACTATGTAATATTTTTAGAGAGGATACATGGATTCTTATTGATGTTCAGTTGTTTAAGTTATGTGTGACTCGTGTTTTGAGATTTTCTTAGCAAAGATATTCAAGTAGTTTTACATTTCCTTCTCCAGCTCATTTTGCAGATGAAGAAACTGAGGCAAATAGGGTTAAATGAGCTGACCAGGGTCACTGAGCTAATAAGTATATGAGGCTGAATTTAAACAGGAAGAAGAATCATCTGACTCCAGGCCCAGAATTTTATCCACCTAGTTGGATTAGCACATAGACAATTATTAGAAAGACTCTGATATACAATGGTTATTTGACTCTGAATAAGTCCTAGTATGATACTGTCTAAGATTGCAAGAAATTGAGAAAACACTAATCTGTATCATTTAAGGGATTTCCTTACCCATGAATTCCCTACGATGAAATTAGAAATCCAGGCCCAATGAATATAATAATCATTGCATATGAACAATTGACATGCTTGTTGTTACTGGTCAGTTGTTTCAGTCATGTCTGACTTAAGAAAATCAAAGATACTAGAATGTTTTTGTCATTTTTTTCTCCAGCTCAGTTTATAGATGAGTAACTGAGGCAAATAGGGTTAAGTGACTTGCCTAGTCACACAGCTAATAAATGTCTAAGAATGTATTTGAGTTATAATCCTCCCAATTGCAAGCCCAGTGTTATACATGCTATGCCACTTAGCTGACCCATTGATATGCTACTTACAAATAATTTTAATCTACCTGCAAAGCATGTCCCTATCAAGCAACTCTTGGTCAGCCTAGTTTTAGTTATTGAAGTACAATTTACATCAAAATAACTATTCATACTTTTCATCAATTTATAACATGGAACAGCTGAAAAGGATTCAAAGGATCATTTAGGGCAACTAAAGTATTTTACAGAAGAGAAAAATGAGACTCAGTGGACTGATCAAATTTATTTAATGTCTGCTACATACCAGGCACTGTGTTAAGTGCTGGGGATATAAGAGGAGGCAAAAGACAGGCCTTGTTCTCAGGAAGCTCACTTGAATTCCTTGAGATAAAAGAGAAACACTCTTAAAGCCCTTAAAACACTTTAAAAAATGATAGAGTAAAGCTAGTACAGAATGGGATAGGAAGGATAGCTTCTGCTAGGTCCTCACCAGAAGCACAGAATCTCAAAATTAAAAGGAACCTCAGCTTTTGGATCTCTAGACCAAAGCTTCTTACATTGTGGGTCACAACCCCATATAGTATCTTGTAACTGAATGTGGGGGTGATGAAATTATGATGAATTATCAGTAAATGTTTGATTTTTTAAAATCTATTTTATGTATCTATTTCCCAGATCTTTAAAAATTTCTCCCTTCAAAAGGAGTCACAAGTGAAAAAAATTTAAGAAGCCCTGTTTCTAGCCTTCCTTATATCTCAACAAGGATCCCTTTGCTAACATCCCCAGCAAGTGGTCATCTAACTGTGGCCTGAAGACCTAATCTAGACTTCTTTTATCTCAGACTATCCACTCCACTCTGGAATGGTTCTATTTGTTAGGAAACTTTCTTTTCACATCAAGCCCAAATTTGCCTCTCAGTCTCTTCTATCTATTGCTTTTTAGGGTAAGAGAACCTCACCCTGGGCCAAGTACTTCTGAGAACAAACAAGTTGTTTTCCTTCTACTTCCTTTCTTTTTGGTGGCTCCCTATTTTATCTGTCACTGGTTTGGGTCATATATCCCCTTAAAATCGGTATTTAGACACTTTACAAGATGATAGGTTTCTGGTGAAAACCCAGCAAATCCAAAAACAGAGAAATGTCTAAAAGGAAAGAAATGCCTAATAACCTAACATAATTAGACTTGATTCCTTTTAAATCCTATAAACACAGTTGAGAATTATTTGTTATACCCTAAAGCTCTTTCTGTGGTTAAAAGCAACAAAGGCAAACTGAGCTAATTTGTGGCTTGATAGAAAGGGCCCGGACTTTGGGATCTGGAGGTCTGAGTTGGGATCCTGGTTTGGCTAATTACTAGCTCTCTGATCCAAGATAAGCCATTTCCATGAGCTTCAGTTTCAACGTATTTAAAAGAGGAAGGGGTGATAAAACTTACGCTGTCCACCTTAGAGGGTTGTGTTGAGGAAAGTGCTTTGTAAATTTACCTTGCAGAGCTGTGTTGTGAGTACCGCCATTATTTCCTTCACCTGAAGGTTAACATCTCAGTACCAATCCAGTCCTGACTGGGCCTGGAATCCCTCCCTGGATTTGAGGCCCCAGCTCCCACCCCTCTCGGCCTTTCTAAAGCTGCCTGTTCCCATTCCCTTTGTCTGATTCCCTTTGCCGCTGGTAATAACATGACCCTTCTGCCACCCCTCCCCCCACACCCTGTGTACCTAAGGAAGAAGCACCAGCCTTCTATTCAGGGCAGATGAGGAGGGTGAGGGGAGAGCCGATGCCAGACAAAGCCATGATTACATTCGTGTGACTGGCTTCGAAGGAGATGGATTGGTGAGTCATGTTTCTGCAGTTTCATTATGCAGTTTTTGCTCCAGGAAATAGAGAAGCAAAGGCTTTCATCGGCAGCAAGGTCATGATCATGTTATTCAAATGTGATTTGACTTGGCTAACCTTTGGGCAATGGGTTCATTCTACCTCTTCATTTTGGAATTTCCTTGCTCCAACAGCTGCAGCCAGACACAAGGTGATGTAATGGAAGGTCCACTGGTCATGGAGACAAAAAAACCTGTGTTTGTGACCTTGGGCAGATGATATTCATCTCCTTGTGTCTCATTTTCCTCTTCTGGAAAAATGGGCACAATAAATCTTGTAACAGCTACTTCAAGGGTAGTTGTCAGGGAAGTACTTTGTAGAATCATAAAGTTCAGCCCTAGAAGGAAACAGAGGTTATCTAGAGTCAGGATATCAAATAACCTGCTCAAAGCTTCAGAACTGGTACGGAACAAAGCCCATTCAAACCCAGGTCCTTTGGCTCCAAAATAAAAATGTGATCTATGATCATATAATCAATATATCTCATAATCAATATAACATATCATCAACACACAATCAACATGATCACATAATTAGCACAACACATATTCAATCCCAATCAGCATGATCACATAATCAACACAACACAACACATAATCAGCACACAACCAATACATTTATTAAATATCGACTGTGTGTCATACTGTATTTACTGCATGTGAGTGGGCCTGGTACATAGTAGGATAGAAAGAGATGTATGAAATGAAAGGGATAGAAAGATATGAATGAAATAGTCCCTTATATTCTCCTAGGGTAGATATCATGTACAGATATAAGTATCCAGGAAATAGGGACAGATAGATTGCAGAGAAGCTAGAGCACAGGCCCTGAAGTCAGGAGGACCTGAGTTCAAATCTGACCTCAGACACTTAACATGTCCTAGCTGTGTGACCTTGGGCAAGTCACTTAACCCCAATTTTCTCACACCCCAGCCCTCCCAAGAAATCAGGCAAATACAGAGTGAAACACACAGAGACCCTGGGACTACTTTACCAACCTGCCTGGCAGTGGCAGGTCAGGTTCTCAAAACCAAACTCCTACTCCCCATAGATTTTCAAGGATCTCTGAAAGGCTGGAGCCTGTTTTTTTTTTTTTTTTAAATATTATCATTTTCAAATCCCAATCTAGTGTATTTTCCAATATCACCCACAGTTAGTATTTCCACAATATCAGTTTGACCTGTTAATATCTTGTTGATGTCAACTGATGCTTAATTTCTCCTTCAAATCAGTTAGCACAGTGATTACAACTCCAATATTGGTTAATTCATTGATATCTCCTCAATAGCTTTTACAAAGAGCTATTTACTGAAAAGCTATATACAAGGACTAAAATATAAAGAGACTTTCCTAAACTGGGCCACACTTTTTCCTCTCTGTACCCTAGTCTTTGGGGACTTGCCTAAAGTTCCCTAGTTAGTTAGTGTTTGAAGCTAAATTTGAATTCCAGTTTCCTGATTGCAGATTCAAATTTAAAGTGGCTTTTACAAAACATTTCTCCTTGACTTAGGAGAAGCTAAATCTTACAATGATAAAGTGCTACATTAAGAGTCAAGAAGACTTCAAAGTCTTCAAATCTGACCTCTTCTATCTGTGTAATCATGGACAAGTCTCAAACTCTATTTGCCTCAGTTTCCTCATCTATAAAATGGGAATAACAATACCCCTTATTTCCCAGGACCATTGTGAAGATTAAATGAGGTAATATTTAGAAAGCACTTTGCAAACTTTAATGTGCTATTTGTTATTATTTTTGACTTCTCAGTATGACATAGCTGATAGGTCAGGCATGGTGTCTTGGCTGGTAGGTTGATTTACTGCTGGATTGAAACAAACAGCTCACTCCTGGGAGCTGTTTTGGTTCCTATGGCTCAGTATTGTGGTTATAGCAGATTCTGCTATGGACACCCACCATAGAGTTTCTTATATCTCGGCCCTTATTATATACAAAATAAATAAAAAGGTGACTTGTTATGTTGTTTTTTTGAGGAAAGCAGGAGAGAAGACACTAAATGATTCTAATTGTCTTTACTGTGTGTTGTCTCACTGTATCATGTCAGAGCACTTTTCACTGATCAAACATAAATATCCTAAAGCTCACTTATTATAAGAAAAAATAAAAACACCCACAAAGAAGATACTCACCCCTTAATGAGGGATGCTCAGCACAGCTCCTATATGAGCAGAAGAAGTTAGAAAGTACGTTTCAGAATCTCCTGCACTGAGTATATGAGAATAGATTCTAATCCTTAAATCTTCTCATTCTTATATCGGCTTATTTCATACTTAGTTCTGGTATTCCATTTTAAGCCAGTCAGAGAAAAATCTTTGCATTTCAGATACCATACAGTCAAGCACCAAGAGAATGATATTCCAGAATAGATCAGGGGAAGCCTTGGCTGTTTCTATAGTAATCCTAAAGATCAACAGAAGAAATTGCTTGGAGTGGATGGATGAAATTCCTACAATAAGCCTGCCCAAGCCCCCTAGAATTTTCCCCTGATGCTTTTGTATACTTCTATAACACTTTCCAAAAGTACTACCTAGATAAAGATACAGCTACTGCTCAGGAGGAATACAAGTGAAACCCTGAAAGATGAATTTTGAATAAATGCTTAAAGGAAAAATGCTCCTTATATGTTAATTAAAATTCTGGGTAAAGATTCAAATAAGTTTAATAAGATATGAGGTCAGTGGTTCTTTAAGTAACAGCTTTGATGTAATAGAAAGATTCTCATTCTGATAGATAAAAGTTTTGTTCAAATTCTGGTTCTATAAGCTAGCTAAAAATCTGTGCCTCCATTTTTCCATTTGTGAAATGGGAATAATTATAATTCCTGCTTCACATAGTTGTCATATCAAGTGGAATAATAGGTATAAAGCACTTTATAAACTGTAAATATCCTTTATTATTATTTTTATGGTGGAAGACCATGTCAGTAATGCTAGAGAAAAGAAGAGATTAAAATAGTTATTTTAGTCTCCCTTTCTTTCTTTTTATTCTATCTTCTTTTCCACTTTGCCCTCAAAGGGTAAAATTGATTAATGAAAAAACCTTTTTTTTTTTTTTTTTTTTTTTGTGAAATTAAGACTGTCTCCTATGTAATTATTGGGAGTGTTTATATAAAGGCTGAGAGACCTTTTCACCCATATCCACAGAGACTTGGCATTAGCTATGTAGGCTGTTGCTCCCTAAGGATACCTTAGGTGGGGATGAAAGAAGTCAAATCTTATAGTTCTCAGGGGAAAATCTAAGTTGGGCATGAGCCAAAGAGTGATTTGTGGGAAACCTTCAGGACTGGAAACCTAAAGCTTTGAGCTCTGAGTCATGGTTTCTCTCTATTCACATACTACATTTAGCCAAATTGGCTTATTGATTATTAATCTGACCTTGATATTCAGCCTATTATTTCTGCGATTTTGTATTGATCACTTCCCTCATCTTTCATGCCCTCTCTTATTTTGGCTTCTTAGAATCCATAGCCTCCTTCAAAACTTAATCCATGTTCCACTTATTGCATAAGGTCCTTCCAGATCTCCAGAGTTTTTAACTCCTCTTCTACTCACGTTGACTCATATTTATGTTTCTGTGGAAAGCTTGACTTTCTCCTATAGATTGCAGCTTCTTTAAGTTAGGGACAGATTTTCATTTTGGTTTTGTGCTTTGAAGTTCAGTGTCTTGCTGATAATAGCCTCTTCATAAATGTTTGTTGAATTTAATTGAATCATGTTGTTTTCTTCTGTCTGTCCCAGAAGTATAGAATCAGCATCCATTTTGGTACAAAGATTTTCCTCCCTAGGAGAACTTAGGAAATTTACATATTAAGTTTCTGATGGAGGGTCCTCTGATTAGTTGCAGGAAATTAGAACACATTGAAAAATATTGCTCCTTTCTGATCCCACATTGAAAACTAACAATGAGCATTCAATCCCTCAACCTCTTTGCATGAAAATCTAAGCTGACTAAGGAAGGCAATCAATCAACCAATGACCAAATAGTTATTAAGCATATATTCAGTGTCAGGTACTAGTTAGGTACTGGGGATACAAGTACAAAGAATAAAGCATCCCTGTTGGTAAAGAGTTTACATTCTAATGGAAGACACAAGTAAATATAAAAATATAAATACCACAAATATAAAAGTGAATAAATAGAGACACAGAGAAAATAAATACAAGATAATTTGGGAGGGAGGCCATTGGAAATTTTGGGGATCTAGAGAAGCTTCATGTAGAAGATAGTGCTTAAGATGTGTCTTAAAGGAAGAATGAATATGTGGGCTAGAGATAAGAAAGGAAGTATTAATATTTACATAATATTTCCTATGTTCTGTGCTGTGTCTTTTACAAATATTAATCTCATTTGATCCTGACAGCAACCTTTTGAGTTAGATGCTATTATTCTCCCCATTTTTCAACTGAGGAAACTGAGGCAATCAGAAACTTGCCTAGGGTTTCCTAGTTAGTGTTTGAAGCTAAATTTGAATTCCAGTCTTCCTGACTCCAGGCCTAGTGTTCCATCCATTTTACCACTAGTTGTCCCTGGCAGGAGAGAATGCATTACAGGAATGAGACATGGCTAATATATAAAACCACAGAGGCAGGAGATGGAGTGTCATTAGTATAGAACAGAGGTCAGTTCAACTGTATCTCTATAGAAGTAGAACAATGTCCAGTGAAGCTGGGAAGATAGGTTGGGGATAGGAAATGTGGGACTTTGAAAGCTCAGAGGAAAATCTGCTAGCCTCATCCCTTCCTCTTACTCAATCCCTTTTTAGGCATGCTAGGTGAGTCAGGGATTTGGGGTGGGAATTATCCAAAACATTGCCTCTAGTTCCGCTTTACATGTGCAGACACAACCTCCAGGGGTAGGGTTGGGTTCCCACGCTGTAGGATCATGTCTTCCCAGCTCAACTTGATGACATTCCAGTATTACTCAGTCCAACTTGCAAAATTCCAGGATAGTTTGTAGTTAAGAAATCAACATGTTTGATGTTTCATTTCAATCTGATGCCTGCACAAAATTGCATAATGATATCCCAATTCTGTCCTAGAAATGAAGCAACAGAATGCAGACTTAAGTTGTTGGAAAGTAACTAGGAAAACCTTAATCAGCAAAAAATCAATGATTGATAACGTACTAGCATGAAGGTAGAGCTTACAGTCATACCAAAACAGGAAAAGACATGATCTCCTTCCCCTTCCTTCCTTCCTTTTTTCCTTCCTTCCTTCCTTCCTTCCTTCCTTCCTTCCTTCCTTCCTTCTTTCCCTTCTCTTCCTTCCTTCCCTCCCTTCCTTCTCTCCCTTCCTTCCCACCTTCCCTCCCTCCTTCCCTTCCCTTCTCCTTCCTTCCTTCCTCCCTTCCTTCCTTCTTCTTCCTTCCTTCTATTTGCTTCCTATTTCTCTTGCTCTGTCTACATTTCTGGCTATTTCTTAGTCTTCTTTGCTCATCTTTCTCTGTCTTTGTCTTTCTATTTCACCGTCTCCATCTCTCTCTTCTTTTTTCTCTGGCTCTGTCTTTCTCTGTTTCTCTGTATCTCTTTTCTCTGACTTTTTTCTCTGTGACTCTGGCTCTGTCTCTCTCCTTTTTCTTTCATTCCAGATCAGATAACGCTGCCAGATTGATTCCCTAACCAAGACTTCATACCACATGTACCCACATGCCAGCCCTTTGACAAAGCTCCATAAGCTTAATTGCTTCCTGCACACTCATTCACATTTTGCCTCAACCCTTTCCTTCCCCACCTCTGCTTCCGGCCCCCTTGAAGGTGGCACAAATACTTATGAAAATGTGTCAACAGGTGAAATTTATAGGAAGTTCTTGGCTCAATTAGAAATGTGAACCACAATCATCCCCAGAGGAGAGATTTCCTTATCCAAATACTTCCTCCTCTTGAGCACAGTCTAATTTATTACTATAGTAGAGTGGTGCTTATCCAAGGGGACCCAGGTATCCTTTCAGTAGGATCAGACTGGGTGGCCCTCATTTAAGAAGTGTTGAAATTGAGTGAATTTTATCTGAAGAGAGCAATTTATTTTTGCCATAAAATATTTCCTCTATTTCACAGTCCCTATATTTTCCTTGCAAATAGCCATTGCCTATTCGCCCCAGGTAAATTACAAAGCATTTTAGGTTAGATAACAAAAATGGTTACTGATTGGATGTGTTTTACTGGCAGGATGACCTCCATAAGATTGCAGGCTGTTAAAATGTTGATATGAACACTCAGGTTGATGAACTTATTTATGGAAGTTTCTTCAGTCTATGTGAGGAAGCTAGTTTGCATAATGGGTAGAGCTCTGGACTTTGGATCAGGAAGATCTGATTTGAAATCTTATTTCCGACACTTACTAACTGTATGATCCTGGGAAAGACATTCAATCTCACTGAGCCACAGCCTCCTTATCAATAAAATAATAATAGGATTTGCTTCAGGGTTATTATAAGGATTATATGAGATTGTATATACATATATACACATATACATACATCCTTATATATAAATATAGTGTATGTATTGTGTATCTATAAAACATAGATATAGTATATCTATATCTATATCTATATCTATCTATATATAATAGTGACTAATCTGGCCCACTCTGCCTGAAGGTCATGTATTCTACATATCACTTCTACTCCAGGGTTCTCTGATACTCTTCAGGAAATTTGGGGAAATGTCTATTTTCTTGACCTTTGGCTCCAGTCCCTACTGATTGTGTTCAATCAGTTTTAGGACTCCCTTGTACTTCATTTCTATTTAACTATTTAAGTCAGATTAGCTTTTGCAAAAAGCATATTTTAGTGGTTGTTGTTATTGTTGAGTCATTTCAGTTGTGTCTAACTCTCCATAACCCTATTTGAGGTTTTCTTGGCAGAGATACTAGGGTGCTTAGTCATTTCCTTCTCCAGCTTATTTTTATAGATGAGGAAATGGAGGCAAACAGGACTAAGTGACTCACTCAGGGTCACATAGCTAGTAGTTGTCTCAGGTTGGATTTGAATTGAGGCCGAGCCTTACTCTAGACCCTGTAATCTATCCTCTGTGCCCCTATGCTCCCCCTAAAATGGACATATCAAGAGAAAACACAAACATTTTCCCCAACATATAGGACCATAAATTCTTCCTATATTACTCAGATTTTAGAGAAGGGAGATGGATTAGGTTCATTGTTTACTTTAATTTCTATATAGCACAGTCCCATTATGTTCCAAATCTGAAGTGCCCTCTGGACTTGCAACCTGAAATCTTAACTTATCTGGGCTACCTGTTGGGCTGGTTGCAACATCCAATCTAGAATCCTGGGTTCTAAAATCTCTATAGCTCCAGTCTGATCCCTGGACTTTACCATCTATACTTAGAACTGAAAATGATGGATAAAATATACCAAAATCCAAGTCTATTATTTTTAGTGCCACAGAGCCTAAAAGGAAAGAGAGAAAGATTGTCTTTTCCCCTCTCCCAACTTCCTGGCATTTTTGCTGTGGTTAATCAGGATCTTGAACCCTTCTGGATCTCATTATAAAGATTTTTGATTCCAATTTGATAGTTTAAAATACATTTCTTTATCTTTTATGGATAGAGTGCCAGGCCTAGAGTCAAAAAGAAAGATTTCAAATCCAGGCTCAAATGCTTACTGAGCAAGTAACTTAATCCTGTTTGCCTCAGTTATCTCATATGTAAAATGAACTGGGGAAGGAAATGGCAAACACTTAGTTACCGTCCTCAAAGAGCTTCTATTTTATTAGTGGGTATCTTGGTATATATAAGATAGATATAAGGCGATTTTGGCAAGGATGGCAACTGCAAAGATCAGGAAAAACTTGATTTAAAGGGTGAAGCTTCACTGATTTTGAAGGAAACTAAGGATCCGATGAAGTGAGGAGGGAGTGGGGCAAGTGACCAATGTCATCATGAAGAGGGGAAATAGAATGTTATGTTTTAGGAACACTAAGAAAAACAGTCTGAATGGAGCCTAGAGAGGGGTAATGTGAAATAAGGCTTGCAATATAGGTTGGGGTTCAATATTGAAGAACTTCAGATTTCAAACAGAGGAATTTATATTTGATTATTGAGGAAATGAATTATCATTGGGGTTTTATTGATTAGGGATTTGCATGGTAAGACATGCTTAAGGAAAATCACTTTAACAGCTGTAGGAGATGGATGTAGGGGATTGTTAGAATGGGGAGGTATCTAAGGCAGACTTATTAGGAACAGAATGTAATGATCTCAGGAAGAGGTAATGAGTGCCTAAATTGGAGTGATGGGATTGGATATATGGGATGACAGTGAGGAGTGGAGGAGTAACTTGTGAATTTCAGTGACTCGGATAGTGGTGCTCTGGACAAACTATTGGTCAACTTTTATCTTTTTAAACCAACTGGTCCAATCAATTAACTAATACATAAATGAACAGTATTTATTCGGTTGTTGTTTGTCCTTCATATTTGAAGAGGACCAATGACATCATGAATGTAATGTCTTGACTTGCATGTAAATTGTATTTAAGTGGAGCAGAGCCATAAGAAGTTACCAACATCATTTTCTTCCAAAGTCTTCAAAGTCCAGGGACAAGAACAAAGGGCAAGACAAAGGTCAAGACATTTGATGATGAACCGGAATGTTGAGTATCTACTCTTTAATTAGAATTGTACTAAGAACTGTGAGAGTAATAAAGGAAGTATTAATCATGGTTCTTCCCCTCAAAGAATTTATTATCAAGAATTATAGGTTGGAAGCTTTACCATTTGGTACTGGTGAGGGCACCTTCCTACTCCGTTTTAGCTGCCTTTTATGTATTATCTTTCCCTACTGAAATGTAAGTTCTTTAAGAACAAGATTTTTTTTTTTTGCTTATATTTGTGTCTCTAGCACTTAGTACAATGTCTAGCACATTAAAATTTAAAGGCTTATCTTGGTTGCTACCACTTCCAAGAAGTTTTTCTTGAGCCTTTCTACCAATGTTCCCTAGTTAAAAGTTATGTTCCCTTTCTGAAATTTTTTATAGCTATCTGTCAGAATATCTCCTTTGCCCTCAGTATACTTTACTTGCAACAGTGAGTTATGTACGTGGTTTATCCAGTATTACAGTTTTAATGAGGGCAAAGACAGTGTTGTTTTTCATTTTTATATACCTTGAGTATCTAACACAATGCATTGCACATGGTAGGTACTTTAATAACTATTTGTTGAAATGAATATTAAAATTGGACACAACTTGCTCACAACTATTCTATTATGTGTAGATCTAATAATCAAACCTTAAGAATGAAGGAGCTGAAAAATATTTTGAGAAGGGTGACTAACTAACGTTAGCGAAGGAATGGAATTATTTTGCTTATGTCATTTTCCATGCTTGGAATGCTTTCTACTCTCCACAAATCTAAATAAACCTATTTTTTCCAAGACACCCCCCCCATTAATTTCTATTTATTTTAACTCACATTGTTCTCCCCCTTTTCTGACCTTTTATAACACCAAAGTCTATACTCTATAATTTAAAACTTCTTAGAAGCAGTAGCAACTGAGAAGTCTTTAAGGAAGATAAATTTTTTAAAGCAAGGATAATCTATCCCAGTCATTAGTGAAGTCTTGTGCTGTATGAAGGCAGGAGAGGGCAAGATGATATTAAGAAACTTTTAGTAATCCAATTTCGCCACAATGTAGCATATTTGAAAGAAAGTAGGGGAAATTAAAGCTGAAAGTATAGATTGGAATCAGATTGTGTACTTTAAAAAGCCAGGTTTAGAAATTGTTAATTTTTTCCTTGTAACTTTGATTTTTTCCTATAGACAATGGGAAGCCATGGAAAATTTTTTGATTAAGACAGTGATTTGACCAGAATTTTTCATTAAGACTATTATTTGGACATTTGTGAAGGATGGTTTATTTTATTTTATCTTTATAGTAACAAAGTTAAGATTTTACTGAAGTTGGCTGATTCTAAATCCATTACTTTCTTTTTTTTTTTTTTTTTAACTTTTTATTGACAGAACCCATGCCAGGGGAATTTTTTACATAATTATCCCTTGCACTCACTTCTGTTCCGATTTTTCCCCTCGCTCCCTCTACCCCCTCCCCCAGATAGCAAGCTTTCCTATACATGTTAAATAGGTTACAGTATATCCTAGATACAATATATGTGTGCAGAACCGAACAGTTCTCTTGTTGCACAGGGAGAACTGGATTCAGAAGGTATAAATAACCCGAGAAGAAAAACAGAAATGCAAGCAATTTATATTCATTTCCCAGTGGTGAAGGATGGTTTAAAAGAAAAATTATGAAAGAACTTAGTATTAGTCTAGAGATGAGGTAATGAGGGCCTAAAATAGGAGTAATGCCATTATGAGCAAAGAGGAGGATGATTTGAAAGATATTTACCAAGGAGGAATTATCAGAATTTGGCAACTGATTGGATATGGAGAATAATAGAGAGAGGAGGATTCAAAGGTATGTTTAAGGTTTGAAAGCAGGGTGAGTGATTCAGAGAATGATAATGCCATCATCTGAATATAGAAATTGTGGGAGGTATTGCTGTCACAAATGATCACTTCTTTCTTCTTGATGCTATGTAGCTATAATTCATGAAACGACACAATCTTGGATAAATTGAAATATAGGTGACTTGAAAGTCAATGGAAATAGTGCCATGTTAACAATAATAATATGCATGTGAGATAAGGAGTAAGAGACATTATAAAAGAACCTGTAATTAGAATGAGATGATCTGATCATGTAGTAAAACTGACAACTTACGGACAATACCAGTTATATATTGGTAGCCTTCCTCTATTAAAATAAATGGAAGGAAGCCTTTAATGCAATTAGTGACTCAGGAATAAACATACCTTAGATCAAATCCCATCTCTAGCCCTATTTGTGTGACCTTTGGAGAGTCACTAAATTTACTGACACTTGGTTTCTTCATTTATAAAATGAAGAGTCTGAATTAGTGATTTCTGAAATTTTGTCATGCTCTAAATATCTGATTCTATGGAACAAAAGAAGCATATAGTATAAATATATCATATGTCAGGTACCATGCTAAGCACTTTAAAATATTTCATTAAATCCTCACAACTTCAAGACTTTTAGGTAGATCAATAATTTCTAAATTATCTCTCCTGGATCTATTTTCTAGGTAAATTGTTTTTCCAATGAGACATTTCACAGTTTTTCTACTTTTTCTTTTTTCTTTTGGTTTTGCTTTATTATATCTTGATTTCTCATAAAGCCATTAACTTCTACTTGCTAATAAAATAATTTGAGAAATTATTTTCCTCATTATGCTTTTGTACTTTCTTTTCCAATTGATCAGTTTCACTTTTTGAGGAATTCTTTTCATTAGCTTTTTAAATTTTCTTTTGTACTACTCTCAATTATTTTCCTAATTTTTCCTTGATCTCTCTTATTTGATTTTCAAAGTCCTTTTTGAGCTCTTCCATGACTTGAACATGATTCTTATTTTTCTTGGAGGCTTCCTCATTATTTTTTATTTTTTCATATCCTGTATTCTAGTATATGGGGGAATAATTTAATCCATATTAGATCCATGATAAAATTAGAAACAAATAGAAGATGTAGTATTTACATACTATTGCTACAATATCACTACCACTTATTACTACTGTTACAGCTACTACTGCTATTTATTGTAGTTATTTTGATAAGCAGGATGCAGAAATTTAGTCTACCTTTTGATCATACATCCTCCAGTTAGCAGGGTTCTTGTACTTTTTCAATTTCTTATTTGGTTTAAGAAAGGTTTCTTTAATTTCTGCTATATTATGAATGTCCATCTTTATTATCCCAAACAGTTGGGGGAGTTATCTTTCAAGAAAGTACAGAGGACTTTGGGGTTCTGGGGCACCTTCCTAAACTAAATTATTCATTTCTTTCTATAAATCTTCCAGAGGACCCAATATGTTAGAAGTTCTCTTCTAGCTTTAATATTTTATGGCTACTATTATACTGTACCCTATGTAATAATTAGGTTATCTATCTCTTTGGTCTCATATTATAATTGGTCTAACTTTTCAGTTATACTTGTTCTTAATAACATTTCATCAGATACAAATCATATTGCTTCAGGAGCTTTTACCAATCATTCAACTTATTATTTTATTGTCTTTTGGCTTACCTGAAATTTTAATTTAAAGTTTTTTTTATTAAAAACTGTTTTTATTATAATCTTTCAAGATTTGCTACCATAACTTGTAGTGAAAATAACACTGGTATTAGAAAGATGTCCATTTGCAATAGGGCAGTTTAGAATTGCTGAAAGTTGTTCACAGTTTCCCAAATGTAATCCAATCCCCTCTTTTCCTAATTAACTTTGATTACAGTTTATTATCCATCTGCTGTATCTGTTTGAATAGATGTACCAACAGAATTTAAAACCCACCTGCTTAGTTATCCTTGGAAATATGATTACCAGTTAAAACATGAATATCTTCCAGCTACTTGGGATATGGTGCAGATAAATAATAATTCAATCCTTCTCTACCAAGTCAAGCTTTCTTACCTTTATGGTGCCATGGACCTCTTTAGCAGTCTGATGAACTCAAACTAATGTTTGTGGCCTTCATTCATAGTTGAAGGAAATATTAAGTTTCAGTTAGAGATTATTGAAAATGAATATGTAATTTATTTCCCCATCAAAGTTGCCCGTCAATTGAAGTTTATCCATAGACCTCTTGAGGATGTGTAGGTCCCAGGTTATGAGTCCTTGCTCTAGGTCTATTCAGAATGATTGTGTATTTAGACAGTGGGAAGTTACAAGTTATGGGACAGGATTGGGAAGCTGCTATCAGTTCTTAAGAGGATTGTCCCTTCCTGATTCAAAATTGATTTGTCCCTTTCAAGTGGGGGGCAGTGGGGTTTGATCTACCACAGCTTATGAATTTATTTTAAAAGTTGGGGTGCATAAGATAGGATATTACTTCAGACTTCAGAAACTGATTCCTCTGGGGATGATAAAGAGCAGATTATATTCTAGCAAGAAGGAAGACAATAATATACATCCCAGCTGGACTATGAGTAGTATGTTAGTATTCAGTCTTCTGCTTTCTAGCTTCACTTCCTTCCTGGTGATCTCAGAATCAGGAAATGACTCCTTTCACTCACTTCTGACTGTATTCCTATAAGCTAGAATTATAGATAACATTTCTGCTTTCTCTCTTCAGTTGCATAGGAAGACTGGCTAGGCTTGGGGTATTCATGATTTCATTACATCCTTTTTTGTAGGAATATGTACTTTTGTGCTTTTGAGAGAACTCATGAACCTTGGGATACTTCTATGCCACAAGGAGGCAACAGACAAGGATTTTTCTGGCTATTCCAAAGAAAATTTTTTTTTAAATCAATACTTAGAGAAATTCTGGGATGGATGCTAAGACTAATACTAAATAAGAGCTGGCATTTATGTGGGTAACTAGGTGGTATGGTGGATAGAGTGGCAGCTCTGAAGTCAGGAAGATTTGACTTCAGATCTAGTCTCAGACCTTGCTAGCTGTGTGAAATCTGAACAAGTTACTTAGCCCTGTTTGCCTTAGCTTCCTCATTTATAAAGTGATCTGGAAAAGGAAATGGCAAACCATTCTACTAATGCCAATTCATAAAGAGTTGGCAACAACTCAACAACAAGCATTTATTTAGCACTTTAAGTTTTGCAAAGTTCTTTACACATATTATTTCATTTCATCCTCATGAAACCTTTTTAAAGTAGGTACTTTTTATCATCCCATTTTATAGATGAGGAAACTGAATCCAAGAGTTTGCAGTTGACCTAATGTTCTACATCTAGTAAGTGTCTAAGCTATGTTCCTTAAAGTGAAAAAAGTATACAGACCAAAAATAGGATTATTTATCTATTTATCCATCATTCATTCATTCATTTATTTGTTTGTTTGTTTAATTATTTATAGGACAGAAAATCCATTTAGATGTTGCAATATCAGCATTAATACACATGTATAGAGGAAAGCGATTCTAGGATGTTAAAAGGAGATAAGGCAGTGGATTAATTTAACTTCAGAGGTAAATATCAGGTAAAGATTATTTCCTCTATCATCCAGGGGGTGGATGGGAAGGAAGAGATGAGGGAAAATAGCAATGTGTGTTTATGAAAGCTGTATCAGGGTGTATTTTAGCTATATGGGTACACCCAGCTGAGTTTCCTAGTGGCCTCCTTTTCTCTGATGTCAAAGCAATCCTCAAGTCTTCTAGATTGTACCTGTATCATGTCTCTGAGATCCGTCTTCTTTATACCATCCCAAGGCACATAAAAGAGATTTCTGGGCAGAGAAAACATCAGGGCAGGGGTACAGAGTCATGACAACACATGGCATGTTCAGTTTCATAGTAGTATAAAATAAAGGAAGGCTGGTAATGGGAAATAAGTCTGGATCATGGGAAGCTTGAACATCAAACTCAAATGTAATCGCTTCCAGGAAGGCTTTCCTGATCATTTTTTCCTGTACAATGACAAGTTCCTTCTTGAGATTCCAGCAACAATTTGCAGTTCTCTTAAGACACAAATTTCCTCGCATTGTAGTAATTTGTGCCTGTATCTTATATTCAAAAATTCTTATTGGCAGAAACTGGCATTCATTTTTTCACTGTCCATAGGATCTGGAACAGTGTCTTGATCTTAATAGGGTCTAGTAGATTCATCCACTGGTTAAGAGAGTAACTGAATGAATGAACAATTAGAGAGAAGGCTTAAAACTGTCTCTGGGAAAAGTAAGACCTCCACTTATTGTCAAAATATAAATGTCTGATTTCAGGTGCTTTACTAAAAATACATGGAATTGAGGTGAACGTCTTATTATTGATTACTTCACAACTTGGAGGGGATGACCCCTGTATAACCTTCAGTTCTATGAATAAACATTGGAGATGCATGCAAATTTCACAAAAATGATTCATACTTATGGGCTGTTGATGGTTTTTTTTTTTTTTGAGACTATTCTATTTCTCTTTAAACAAATTCTATTTTCATGAACTTTTAAATTTCAAGGAAAAAGTGCAATAATTCTTGGATATACTGTGTTTGGGAATTTTCCAGTCATTTGAACAAGGCTTCAGTGTAGTCAGCTTCTGTCTTTACAATAGACATAATGTCTGCCAAAGAATGCATACATTCTCAAGAGGGCCTGCTATTTAGGTGTTTGTCATGAAATGGATGCCAGGAGTGGAAAGAATATTAAATAGTACATTAATAAAGGGGATGTACTCACAGAAAAAAACTCTTAATCTCTCCAGAAGGCAAAAGTTTGTCTGAAATTATTGACAGAACCTTAGTATTGACTTTCACTTCCCATTTCTTTTTCCTCTCTTGTTTGGGTAATTCCTTCTTTACTCTTTCACTCTTTCCCCTCCTTTCCATACACTTGGCCCTATGTTTATTGAAATATAAAGTTTTCCCCTAACTTCTAAGCATCAAAATTAAACCTTCAGAATCAGTCCCAGAACATGGTATTATATAAACAAGCCAGAATTCTTGGGGTACCCAATGGTGCACATTGAGTACGTAGATATATACTTTTCTCTTCTTCTCTTATCTAAAGGCAGTACCCTCTCCATTATATCATTCTATCTCTTTTTCTATCCCTGTCTTTAATTAAAATTGAATGTAAAACATATAAAATACACATATCTATTTAAATATACATAGTGAAAAGATTCTAGAATATCCTTGCTTTCTACCTAATTCTGTGTCTGAGGTGATTAGTCTTCTCAATTATTAGTGGTCAATTATTTTAGCATAGTTAAACCTAAAATTAATATTTTTCTCTGTCCTTCATTCTCATTCCCTTCATTAATTTGCTTGATGTAAGTTTGTTTTTGAAAGGGAGGGGATGGTGAGATTCTAAGATTGGAATTTCATTGGTATAAGGAAATTCCTTCAACTGTTGCAGAGGCAGCACCACATAATGGCTAGAATTAGGGGTAGCTAGATGATTCAGGGACTAGAGTATTAGACCTAGAATCAGGAATCTAGCTTCTGATCTTTTCTATCTGTGTGATCCTAGGCAAGTCACTTAATTTCTGCCTGCTTCCTTTTTCTCATTTATAAAGTAGTACCTTTCTCCTAGGATTAATATGATGATGAAATGAGATAATATTTGTAAAGTATTTTAAGACAAATCCTAAAGGGTACAAAAATGATAGCTATCTTAAAAATTTGATATTTAATTTTTTTTTCCTGCTTATATATAAAAACAATTTAAACTTTTTTTTTTTTTTTTGGCTGAGGCAATTGGGGTTAAGTGACTTGCCCAGGGTCATACAGCTAGGAAGTATTAGGTGTCTGAGGTCACATTCGAACTTAGGTCTTCCTGACTTCAAGGCTGGTACCCTATCCACTGTGCCACTGAGCTGCCCCTAACTTTTTTTTTTTTCAAACTTTGAGTTCCAAATTCTTTCCCTTCCTTCCCTCCCTCCTCATTGAGAAGGGAAGTGATCTGACATAGGTTGTAGATGTTTAGTCATGTAAAACACATTTCCATATAAGTCATGCTATGAAAGCAAAGAGACCAAAAGGCTCCAAGTTCTCTGGTGACGGTTTAGCACCTTTACAATTGTCCCAGATCATTGTTTACTGAGAACAGCGAACTTTATTCATAGTGGCTCATCATGTAATGTTGCTGTTACTTTTTACATGTTCTTCTGCTTATGCTCATTTCATTTTGCATCAATTCATATCTTTCTAGGTTTTTCTGAAAGTATTCCGCTCATCATTTCTTATAGCACAATAGTATTCCATCACAATCATATAGTTGTTTAGCCGTTTCCCAATTTATGGATATCCCCTCAATTTCTAATTTTTTGCCACCACAAAAGACCTTGTACATATAGGTCCTTTAAAAAAAATCTCTTTGGTCAATGTTGGAAAAATTATCCATGCATATGCTTTGTAAATAAAAAGCTTTAATAAAAAATCTCTTTGGGATACTGATCTAGTAGTGATATTGTTTGGTCAAAGGGTATGGGGGGTTATAACCCTGAGGGCATAATTCCAAATAGCTCTCCAGAATGGTTGAATCAGTATACAACTTTATCAACAATGCATTAGTGTTTTAATTTTTTCATAATCCTCTAACATTTGTCTTTTTTCTTTTCTGTTATAGTAGATGGCTATTAATATTAGAGTTTGTGGCTTGACTCAAACTTGAGTTTGAGTCTTGGTTGTATGATCATGGACCCATCACTTAACCTCTCTCAATTGCAAGTAGTTCTTTAAGTTATAAAAGAATTGCTGAAGTGAATCATCAGCTTTCATATACATATGCATATATATACATACACATAAACATATATTCATATTACATATACATATACATACCTTATATATACATATTTATCTCAGTTCTAATTCATGGGTGATAAAGAGAATTTCTTTTTGAAAGAAATATTATACATTTTTTGTTTTTACATGACTTTCACTTCCAAATATACTATCACTCTCTTACACCAAAATCCATCCCTTGTAACAAAGAATAAATAAAGAAATAGACAAATAGAAGTGGGAATAAACTAGTTCCATAACACTAATTAATACATCAACTAAGTCTGACAGCATATGTTCTACATTGATAGTCTCTCACCTCATGATTAGATGGAGAAAGTTGCATTTTCTCATCTCTTCTTCCAAAGCCAAGCTTGGTCAATATAAATAGATGACTTCTTTAAGGAAATAACAAATATACAAAGTAGATCCTTTTTAGAATGTGATTGATAACGAATGGTCCAGACTATAGGGAAGCATTTGGATAGTAATACCAGAAAAGGGATGGGGGGCAGGGAATGCAATTATCTACTCCAGAGGACCAATATGGATTAAAGCTTTGTGGTGGCAGGGGGCTATTGTCACTTAGCAGTCAACTGTAAATGAAAGTGTTGTGGAAAGGGAAGAACTTTCTTTCAAAAAATAATTTCCATAGGCTGAACTGGTATAATACCAAAAGTACTAGAAGGAGGGGGAAAGATCACTTAAATAGAAGGAAAGGTAGTTGGAGACAAACCCTAAAGCAGGCTATTGATTTGATCAGAAGACAACAGAGACTGGGCAGAAGTGAGCTCATGGTAACACTGGGTTTCTTAAATTTCTGCATTGGTGGCAATATAATAAAATTATCTTTAAAAAATCCTTGTTTTCATAGACTTTGAAGCTAATGGGGATTAAGTGAGAATTTTAATATGATAATAATCATACAGACACCAACCCCACAAGGGTTTCAAATCAACTTTAGACTAAATGACTCATTCTTGTCTATATATAACTTAGTCAATTCAACAAATTAGTGGTTTTATATATATTATATGTAAGATGTGAGGTCAGATACTAGGAGTACAAGGATAAATAATGACCCAGTCATTGCTTTCAAAATTGTGTGTTGGGGGAAGGAGGGATAGGGACTGAGCTTGCAAAATATCATTGGTATTGGGAACTCCTGGTAAAGGAATTCTCTCAGTGTAAGTCAGAACACTATTGCCTATAATCCTGAGAAGTGAACTTATACACCCAGAGTCACACAGACAGAGGTGGGCCTTAAACCTAGGTTTTCTTGTCTCCAAGGCCAGCTTTCTATCTTTCCAAGGAAGATAACATATATTTATGTAATTACCGTAATATAAATTGGAAAATTAATAAAGACATAGGAGAGGTCAAGCAGAATGGCCTGTGAGGTTCAAGAGTGGAAGCTTCGATTTTAATTGTAGAAAATGGATGAGATGATCCTTGATGTGAGACTTATAGGAGGAAGAAGATTTCAGGAGATAGAGATGGGCAGGAGATTAGGTGAACAGAGTTGGGGATTACCTCAAGGCATGAGGAAAGACAGAAGTGAGAATGGAAAGATAAGATTAGGGAATGAACAGTGAATGGTTCAGAATGGACTCAAGGATAAAGACTATGAAGAGAAGTAACATGAAACAAGACTATAAAGGTACCTTGGAAGCTAATAGTAAAAACCTTGGATGCCAGTGTATGTATTTTCTTTGGTGGACAATGAACCATTAAAGTTTTTGAGCAAGAAAGTAACGTAATTTAGTAATACTAGTATTACTAGTATAATAATAAAATCAAAGTAAAATACTTTGATAGTGTGTGAAGGATGGATTAAAAATGAAAATAGTTGGAGGCAGTTATAGGCAAGTTTGATAGCCAAAATAATAGGTTTAAGATTGGAAAAGGAATGCAAGAGGGCTGTTTATTTTCATCTTATTTAACTTATATGCAGAGTACCTCATATAAAATGTCAAGCTGGATGAATCAAAAGCCAGAATTAAGGTTTCCAGGAGAAATATCAACAATCTCAGCTATGCAGAAAATACCATTCTGGTGGCAAAAAGTGAAGATTTAAGAAGCCTTTTGATGAAGGTGAAAGAAAAGAGTATAAAAGCTGACTTGAAGCATAATATTAAAACAAACTAAACTAAAAAGATTAAACTAAACTAAGATGATGACAAATGATTCAATCACTTCCAGGCAGAAAGAAGGAGAAGAAATAAAAATAGTGTCAGATTCTATGTTATGGGGCTCAAAGATCACTGCAGACAATGACTGCAACTATGGAATTTAAAGATGCTTACTCCTTGGAAGGAAAGCTATGGCAAATCTGGACTACACAGTAAAAAGCAGAGATATCACCTTGCTGACAAAAGACCATATAGTCAAAGATATTTTTTCGGTAGCAGTGAGAGTTGGATTATAAGGAAAGCTGAGCACTGCAGAATTGACACTTTTGAATTGTGATGTTAGAGAATACTTTAGAGAGTTCCTTGGACAGCAAGGAGATTAAATCAATTAGTACATAAAGAAATTAATTCAAACTATTCATTAGAAGGTCAAATATTGAAGCTGAAGCTTAAATATATTGGCCACATAATGAGAAGATGGGACTCACTGGAAAAACTCTGATTTGGGGAAATATTGAAGGAATTTTGAAAATGAGATGGACAGTGAGTGTCCTGGAAGTAACCAACATGAACTTGGACAGACTTTGAGAACTAGAGGAGAATAGAAGGACCTGGAGTGCTATAGTTTATGGCAGGGGTCCTCAAACTTTTTAAATAGGGGGCCAGTTCTGTTGGAGGGCCGGACTATAGTAAAAACAAAAACTTTGTTTTGTGGGTTTTTAAATAAAGAAACTTCATAGCCCTGGGTGAGGGGGATAAAAATCCTCAGCTGCTGCATCTGGCCTGCGGGCCATAGTTTGAGGACCCTTGGTATGAGGATATGAAGAATTGGACATGACTAAATGACTGAAAAACAATAATATTCTGAAGTAAGGCCAGAGTTAGTCCCAGGTAAAGGGGTTCCTTAAGCTATAAGTACCAGAATTCTTACCATTCCATATTCATCTCTCTATATGTGTGCTGTACACACATGTACAGCCTTTTGTGTGTGGGTGCATGTGTGTTTAGAATTGTGATTTCCTTGATATAGCTAGCATCTAGTAAGGAAATTCCCTCTTCCAAGGTATATAAGCATATTAGTGACTCTTCTATTTATAGTCTTAGAAATTGAAGTGAGCTACTGAGCACTTGTGACTTGTACAGGTTCATACCCCCAGTTTATGTCAAGGATGGAACTTGAATATAGCTTGTCCCTTGACAATCCGAGATTAATCTTCTATTGACTGTTCCTGTATTCTCTCACAGATACTTAAGTAGTAGGCATGTGTAGAACAGATAGATAGATAGATAGATAGACAATCAGATGGTGATGTTTTTATCTTTCTCTTTCATATTTATCACCCTTGTCTTGGGCTAACACTGATAACCTGGTGACCAGTTCAGGAGGCTCTGTGAGCAAGCAGGAATTTTTTTGGGGACGATAGTACATATAATTCATCCACATTCCCATTCCTTCTGTTGTTCACAGCTCAGTTAATTCTATCATGGGCAAGTTCTTTCTGTATTTCTGTCTGTCTCTGTCTCTCTGTGAGTCTGTCTCTTTGTTTCCCTTTGTTTCTCTCATACACAAACACACATATACATACATATTTGCACACACATATTCTTCTTAATTATCATTTGCTTTTCTCTCCCTTTTCCATCTCTTGCTCTTTATAGTAGAATGATTCTGGGATTTCTACCATGTATCAGATGTTATGAGGATCAAACAAGGAAAAAACCATAGTCCTTATTCCTGCTTTCCTTGACCTTATACACTAAAACAGACCAATAGGTATCATAAAATGAGGTCATCTGGCCAATTAAAGAGGGACTTGGCTCTTCCCTTTATGAATCCCACTATCTCAAATATAAATCTAGACTAAACATAAAATGAGTGTGTTTTTTTGAGGGGGGGGAGGAGGAGGCAAACTAAAAAAAAAACAACAAATGATATTTAAAATATAAATAGAAAAACTCTTTGCACTTTTTCCTTTTACTATTTTTTTCCCTTTTCTGTTGTCCCTCCACTCACATCCCCTTTACCATCTCCTAGCTCTAGGTTAGTTAAGTCAACTTTTGTTTATATGATCATTCCATAGTTTTTGGTTACGTGTTTGTGTGGGGGAAAAAATGCATGCGTGCTGGGTGGGGATCCTTCTTTGTCTCTTGCTTTCTTTTTTTTTTTTTCCCTGGGAAATCAGATAGCCACAAGAAAAGGGCTAAGATCACAATACGCTTTAGCAAATGTAAGAGCAGTCTGTAATCTCTCTCTCCTTCTGTGCTTCCATTTCCTGGCTATCTAATATATCAGCTAGTGTTCCTCTGCAGAGCTGGCAGGATCAAAAGTCAGGTGGGGATGATTTAGGTTCCATTTCTATTATGAAATAATTGTCTTATCTACATGATAATGCACATATATATTCATGTTAAATTATCTACATCCTAAGTACTCACTCATGCCCCAGAGAAGATGATAAATGTGCCAGCTGCTGACATGTTGTGGTGAGATCACTGAGATGGTGTGGAACAGGGCACTTTGCCAATGATTTGGGTGGCTACTTTTTCGGGGAATGAGTCACACTGAAGCAGCTACCGCTGCTTCATCCCTGATACTGGTTTCTAATGTCTCTCACTGGAAGAAGGCCAGAGACCCTGCACAGGGATTTTGGCCCATTTTTCATCTTTTGGCAATAATCTATTTCCTGAATTACCCTCCTTTGCCTCTGGAAGCCTCCTGGGTAAGGCTGTTATGTGACTGGGCCGAATTGAATTACCCAACAGCTTGCTGTCATGGGGATAGACGTTCCCAGATTGGAGACCCTTCAGTTTAGAGTTTGCCTTTGAAACTTGATGTTGAGACAATGAATTTTTGTTGGGGCTTAGGGTAAGAGGCTGTTCTTGGTACATGTAAAAAATGACATAATCCTGTTTTATGAAATTGATGTTATATACCTACTCCTGTTTTTATTTTTTTAAATCACTGAATAGTCCAACACAGTCGGGATCAGGGGAATGGACATGAGTGAGATCGGATCCTTCTGTTCTTATTAGCTAATGCTTCCCCTCCTCTCCATCTCTGAAGTTGGCAGCTGTGCTTCCTCAGCTAAAGAACAGGACTGGAGTGCGTGGGCTGAGAAGATGCGGGTGCCATATGACAAGACTTTCTCCGGGGGCTTGAAGCCTTACAGGCCCTCATTGTATGTGAGCTGGTGTGTTGCTACGCAGTGCAGCCTGCGTAAGAAGAGATCTCCTTGGGTAACTTTTGTATTCTTTAAATAGATTGTGTTTGCAGGACTTGGGAGCAGACCTCCCCTGCTGATCTATTGTTTTAGCCTACCATACTAAGGGTAGGAAGAAGCAGGGAGGAACGATAACTACCTAGCTGTCCCTAGAGCTTGAGGCAAAGCCAGTGATGGGGCTGTCTTAATGAGGCTGTTTCAGTCTGGACCCCAAATTCAATTTCTCTTATAATCATAAGTATAAATCAGTGGTCCTCAAAGTGTAGTCCAAAGAATTGTTGGGGTCTCTGAAACCCTTTCAGAGGGTCTACAAATTCAAAATTATTTTTTATTTCTAATATAGTAAATAACTACAAATATAACCCATGTGAACAAAAACTCTTTGAACAGATCCTCGATAGTTTTTTTTAACAACATGAAGATACTGAGAACAAAAATTTGAGAACCACTGGTATAAACTATAACATGGCACAGAAGAAGGCACTATGGGAAGGAAAAGAATTTATTTAATCTGCATTCAGCAAGCAGTGCGAGGCATATAAACCTTTTTGTGGGATGATGATACCCTATGTTCAGCAGAACATTTCTGTAGATTAAGGAGAACAGGATGATTTATTTCATATAGGCATCCACTTACAGCTAGTAAAGTTGCAGTAAATACAGCCTAGTTTAAATGGGCCACCTGGTTTTTAAGCATTTTTCTTCTGTAGATTTCAGCCATTGGCCAGAGCTAATTGCAAAGCTAGAAAGAAGAGCTGGGAGTTCTGGTCAGGGACAATGAGAAATCTGTTAGTTTCAGTTCACATGGATTATCATGAAGCTGTTTAACCTTATTCATTTGCATAATCAATGGGTTTTGCTTTGAGTCTGAAATTGGGGTACACCCAAAGACTCAAAGTGAAACTTGACTAGGTTTAATCCAATTCATTTTGAAACTGAGTTTTAAACTCTAACCATCAATCTTAACAGTTTGGGTGACACTTTCACTGAACTTTTTCATTTCTTTCTTCCTTTTGTCTTTTTTTCTACACCTTTCCTTCTCATTTCTCTTGTTCTTCTTCCCTCTTCACTCTCTTCCTTTCTTTCCTCCTTTCTTCTTTCCCCCCTTCCTTCCTTTCCCCTTCCTTTCCCTCTCTCTTTCCTCCCTCCCTCCTTCCTTCCTTCCTTCCTTCCTTCCTTCCTTCCTTCCTTCCTTCCTTCCATCCTTCCTCCCTTCCTTCTTTCCTTCCTTCTTCCCTTCCTCCTTCCGTTCCTCCCTTCCTTCCTCCCTTTCTTCCTTCCTTCCATTTTTTACTTTATTGAGAAGTCTCAATTTATCAACTTTGGCTTAAAGTTTATATTTATTTCAACTCAATGAAATTCAACTTAACACAGTTTAGTGGGAGATTTTTTTTTTTTTTGCTGAGGAAGTTGGGGTTAAGTGACTTTCCTAGGATCACACAGCTAGGAAGTAGTCTGAAGTCAGATTTGAATTCAGGTTCTCCTGACTTCAGGGCCAGCACTCTATTCACTAAACCATCTAGCTGCCCCTGGGAGATTTAATTTCAAAGAGATTTGGATGAAAATTACATCTGTGATATTTTGGAAACTATGTAGAAACAACATGGATATTTGAAAGATCAGAGATAAGAGTTGAAGTAAAAATTTTTTCCCTTTAAAAATACTCACTTAGATTATTAAGATGTAAGCATGGAAACAAGTCTTTGAGACATCACCTCATTGACCTTGCTTCACTTTTCCTTGACAATGTCTTTATTGGTATCATGTTTATATTTTATCATAGAGTTCAAATTATTATTATTATTATTTGGGGGAAGAATGATGAGATAAATAGGACCTATAGGAATTCAAAGTAAGAAGGTCTATGCATTTTTCCCTTGCAACTGTTGTCTTACTTCTTCCCACCTAGACTCCATAATAGGCCTGAGTCTTTGTATCCTGGACCCCCAGAATTCATGCCCCTTGAATCAGAGAAAATTAATCTGCTCATTTTTGGTGCTACTGTCCTAAGGCCTAACCTTAGTTTTGTGATAGTAGGCAAGTCATTTATTTTCTTTAACCTTGATTTCCTCATTTTTAAAATGAGGATCACAATATTACCTTCCTTACAGGATTATTGTGAGGATCAAATGAGAATATTAGTAAAGCCCTTAGTACTGTGGTTAGCACATAGTAGGTATTTCATAAAGGCTTCTTTCCTTTCCAGCTTCCTTCTTCCTTTAAGATTCAGCTCAAATTCCTCCTTCTATTGGAGACCTTTCCTGATCTTCCCTATACCTCCCCCTTTTTCCTTTTCTTCCACCTTTCATGTCTTCCCTATGAAATTACCTTTCGTTTACACTGTATTTATCATGAATGTACAGGTTTCCCCTCCTCCCCCCATTAAAATGTGAACTCTTTGAAGTCAGGGATCATGTTTTTGCTTTTCTTTTTGTTCCTAGTGCTTAGCATAATGTCTGACATTTAATAAATGTTTGTTGATGATTGACTAACTAAACTGTTAGAATTGTGTAATGGATGTGAATTGTGAAAGATTTTTGCTTTTGTTTTTTTTCTAAGAGTTCTTCAGAGGGAAAGTACCATTCCTTGAACAAAATGAAAAGAGGAATTAATGGCATCAGCAAATGCATAATCTTGTTTAGGAGGAAGAGACATGTCATGGAGTAGTATGAGGGGGTACAGAAGTGGCTATATGATAAGGAGTGTTTATGATAAATTACTGCTGACAATTACATTTTTTAGAAAATAGAGGAAGCAATCAGTGAAGCAAATTCTGACCAAATTCTGGCTAAAAAGGATGAGCTAGTTGGTAAAGTGGAACATACTGGACATAGTTGAACATATACTTAAAATTAAAAAATATTTGAAAACATTAAAAGAAAATATAGACCTGAACATATGGCCCAGGACTTTAATAACTTACATGTCTCAAAAGTATGGGAAACTCAAGAGAAAATTTGATACCATTGTCATGAATGATTGTGATGAGGAAGAAAAAAAAGGCCGACAACTACAGATGCCAATATGACTGCATGGGGATCTTTCCAAAGAAGTCATGTACAAAAGATGGAAGCAGGGGAAGTTAACCAAGCTTAAATACAGAAGAGAGAGAACCACAATGAAAGAGGCTACCTGGAAGCCTAAATTCTAAAAGATCTGAAACTTTAGAAAATATCAAAGGCAACCCAAAGGACTTTTAAGAAACTATGGTCAGAGGAAGAAGGGCTAGATCTGCTATTGGGGATGGATTAATTAATCAGTCAGCATGCATTTACTAAGCTATTACTCTGTGTGGGTCAGGCACATGGATAGAATATGCTACCTGATGACAGAGATAAATAATTATGTGAAACATTTGTTTTGCCTTCATTTTCTCTGTCAAGGAGAACCGCTTGAGGATCTAAAAGGGTAAAATAAAATGGTCAACAGGGAGTTGAAGAACAGCATAGATGAGGAGAGAATAAAAGAAAACTAAACTGCTTTAAAAAAATTCAAATGATATAGTTTAAATCCTAGACTACTGAGAGATCTTGTCAATAAAATTGATGAACTATTTTTGCTAATTTTTGAGAAGTCATAGTGAGTGGAAGAAGTGTACTGAGATGTTTGATGGGTAAATGTCCTGTTATTTTTAGAAGTGAAGAACTCAGATTCTGCTCATGATAGTTAATGAGCATGACTTCTATTTCTGGCAGAATATTCTAAAACTACCAAACAGCTGGGGGATGGGAACTCAAGGAAAAAAAAAAAACAGTGAAGTAGGATTCATTTTGTTATTGGTTGCTTGGCTGAGAGACCAAAGGAACTGCTGTGGACATAAGAGGCTCTGATTAATTTTTTTGGTGGATAATGTGGAAAAATATGAGATCAATAAGAGTACAGTTAAAAGGATTCAAAATTATTGGAACAACTAGACCCAAAGAATATTAATCAATGGATCACAGCAATTTTCAGAGGAGTCTCTAGTAAAGCACCATAAGTTTCAAACCTGTCCTTTTCATCATTTTGATTTGGTTGAACATATAGTTAACATGTTCATCAGATTTTCAGTTGATACAAATGTGAAAGAGAAAATTAATGTGCTGGATGAACAATTCAATATCTAAATTTTACAGAACTGTCACTAGTCAGTAATCAATGAACATGTATTAAATGCTTATTCTATGTCAAGCACGGTGCTAGGGATAATAAGCAATATTATAATTGATAATAAGAAAAAGAAAGACAGTCCCTGCCCTCAGAGACTTGCTTACAGGGATTGCTTACAATCTAGTAGGGGAATACAATACACAAAAGATTTATTGTATATAGAAGCAATGATTTATTCATTTCATCATAACTGGGTACTAGAGGAAGACTCGACAAGGTAAGAATAAATGACCTTCAAAGTCCCTTTCAGTGCTAAATCTTGATCCCTATAACCTGAGTTCAAATCCCAACTCTGTTAATTACTATCTGCTTAACTTAGTCAAGTCTTTTAATGTCTCTGGATTTCAGCTTCCTTATATGTAAAATGAGTAATTTAAAGTAGATTATCTCTAATGTCTTGTTCCATCCTAAGTCCTGTGATTCTTTGATAAAGCCAAATAAAAGCCAGAACCTAAGTTCCAAATCTATCATTGAATCTCAGGTCATTTCAAATAAAAAGAGATGGCTGGGATTTCAGATGGAATGTTAGTATTTATGTCAGCCTTGCCTATTGTGTCAAGTGAGCCAAGAGTTCTCAAGATTTTAAAGTAGACAGCAGAATAAGCACTGGGAGTTGAACTTATGTTATGGGGATCAAAGATTTCAAAGTTTATTTATTCCTACTCCCACTGTTAGGACCAGTTGGTTCAGCAAGACAAGGTATGATGATGCCTGTAATTTACAGACATTCACCAAGTGGGATAGACCCCAGACCCCATTCTGGAGGAAATTTTAAAGACCTTAGATGAACCAGAAGCTTTGTCAAAGGAGATAAGGGCCAATCAGATCTAAAGGACAGCTTTGATACCTTTTGGAGAAAACTAGTCCTTATTACTGGGAATGGGAACACCCTGGTCCTATTATATTCTCATTTTCTAGGAGAGGAAGCTAAGGAACATAAAAATGAAGTGATTTGCCCAAAGTTATATTGATAATTATTGTAGGGATTTGGACTGAGGCCTTCTTACTACAAATTCAGTTTTCTTTCCACTAAACTACACTTTGAAAAAATTGTTTTTATCTTGCATCAGAAAAAAGTCAAAGAATTAGTTCCTTGGGTCAAATAATTTCTGGAAATCTTTATTCTTTTTTAATGTGTTCTACTATAAAGCCATAGTGACCCCCTCATATTTCCAAGAAAACTGACTTAGGTGGAGAGTTGAATCATATTAGTATACAGCAGATTTTTCTTTTCTATTTTTTTTCCCAAGGCAATTGGGGTTAAGTGACTTGCCTAGGGTCACACAGGTAGGAAGTATTAAATGTCTGAGTTGGGATTTGAACTCAGGACAGGGTCAGTGCCCTATCCAGTGCACCATTTTGCTGCTCCAAATATTCTTAAAATAGTCATCCATCTTATTGTTTTTATTAAATCATTTCAGTCATTTCCAACCCTTCAAAACCTTATTTGGGGTTTTCTTGGCAAAGATATTGTAGTTATTTGCATTTCCTTCTCTAGTAAGGAGGGTGAGGAACTGAAGTAAACAGGATTAAGTGACTTATCCAGGGTCACACAACTAATCAGTGTGTGAGGCCAGATTTGTACTCATGAAGAATAGCTTTCCTGACTACTTAGCTGTTGTCACTACTACTATTGCAACCACTATTCTCTAACAACATGATTCAGTGCTTAATTTAAGTCAGTTTATTGGAAGTACATTTATTCTTGGTCTGAATATCAATAGGGAAGAAGATTCATAGTTTCCTTTGGCATTCTCATACTAATTAAACCCACCATTGGGAAATTCTTGCTCATATCCAACAAACATCTCTTTTTCCAACTTAAGCTTTTTTATCTCATTCTCTTGGTGGTGATAGCCATTTTTTGTATAACAGCATTTTTTTTTCTTTTTTATTCTCATTCAGACTCTTCAAAAGGACATATTAGAGTCGAAAAGCCTTTCAGATAATGTCAAGCTTTAGTGTTTCACTTGGGATTTGAAGAAATAAATGGCTTTAAACATATATTTAAGAGCTTCGAAAGATTGCATTCTGTACACAGTACTTCATAATGTGGGTAGCCAGTTCATCCTCCAGAAGTAACATTTATTTTCCCTTATTAATTATACTGTCTATACTACACATAGAGTATGTGTAGTACAAATACATACAGGTTTTCAAAAACATTACATGAACATAAATGGAGGAAGATGTTTCTCCAGGTAGAACATTTCATTATAATTGGAAGATTTTTAATTTATTTTTCCTGAGGAAGAAAAACAACAAAAGTGTGTATTCCAAATGAAACTCAAAGAGGAGATTAGTTCATTTTTCTATCTTTTCCAAAATGAATACTTCCTAATTTAATAGATTTCACCTGAGGCATGACACTTATATTCAGAGGGAATATCTAAATGAACATTTTCAGATGTAGGGGGAGGGAAGTGAAATTCAAAATGCAAAAATTCTTTTTTAATTTGAGACCTCCTTGAAAAGAAAAGCTAATGACGGATGCATGACACCTTCACCAAAATGGCAGGAAGATTAATTAATTAACATTCATGTCAAACCCTGGCAGGGGGAAAAAGTGCCATCATCAGAGAATGAGAGGTTTGTTGTTGTGGTCCCCTGGTTATTAATGAAGCATTTGGACAGACTTGGCATGTCATTGAGATAGAATGGATGACCTATAGATTTGGGGGGAGTCCAGAGATTCTTTAGACTGTGTCCCTATTCTAGGGATTAATTCCCAGCTCTGATTGATCAGAAGAAGCCCCTGGTGTGCAGAATTGAACTCAGACATCATTGACTGCTGGATGCCGCTAACTTAGTTGAAATGGGAGGCAATGCTGAAATTGTTTCCATAAGGACAAAGGCCTCTCAAGTGAAACACTAAGCTGCCTTCCTTAGACAACATTACCCAAACCAAAAAGTCAATCTTGTTGAATATTTATTAAGCATCAAGTATACTATTTTTAAATCTAAAAATTGCTTTTTGGGGAACCAAGATAGCTGCTATAATCATTCTTATTTTATAGATGGGAAATGAAGGCAAGGAAGGAAAAAGTGATTACCCATTCACACAATGGGGATGTGGTACCTACAATGCACACTATGAAGGCTTCCATTGTTGCGTACTATATATTGTCTGTTCTTTGATATAACCATGCTACTTTTTTTTTGTAAGTCTAATGGGGAGCTCAGAAAGCTGGCTTCTAGTTTGGTTTTGCTAATAGCAAGCTGAACCATGGACAAATCAGATCACCTCTTGGGATGTTGGTTTCTTCATTTGTGAAATGAAATGACCTCTAAAGTTCTCTTTAGTTCTAATGATTTGACTGTCTTTGCCATTCCCCATCCCAGTTTTCTCCATTGGCAATGCTAATTCCTGAAGGACATCATTCTGACCTTTGAATGCTCTCCTCAGCTAGCATATCCCATTGGTACTAACTCTTTAAGTGCCATCTTACATGAAGGCTGAAGAATGGTCATCTCAACTTCAGTATATCTAAAGCCCAGCTTTTTCACTCCCTCAATTTTAGGGAAAATATTTCAATAGCCATATTTTTACCTGGAATGGATTTTGACCATTCCCTATAGCATCCACTCCCACCATTAAAGTCTTTGTCTTTCTTCGAGGTCCTGTTCTCATATCATGTCCTCCAAGAAAGTGTTCCTGACACAACCAGATTAAATATTATTTTCTCTTCTCAAATTTCTCATGTACTTGAACTCTTACTGACTCTTGAATCACTTGTTCAGTCATTTCAGTCATGCCCAATTCTTGGTGACCCCATTGGGAATTTTCTTGGCAAAAATGCTTGCCGTTTCCTTCTCCGGTTCATTTTATAGATGAGGAAACTGAAACAAACATGAGGTTAAGTGACTTGCCTAGAATGAAATAGTTAATAATTATCTTAGGCTAGATTTGCACTTGTCTTCCTAACTCCAAGTCCAATGCTTTTTCCACTGTGCCACCCCTTTACCCCTTCTCGAATAATAGTTGCATATAAATCATTATAAGTTTGTTGAGAACAAGGTCTCTATTGGACCTGCAGTGTCTTATACATAGCAGACCTCTAAGTATGTTGGACAAGTCACTCTCTCGTTCTCAGTTTCTTTATCTGTAAAATGAGGGAGTTGAAGTAGATGACGTCAAGAGTTTCCTTTATTGCTGCATTAATAACGCTAGGATACCATTTTCTTTGATAATTCAAACAGCTGTCATTTCATTGGTTTTGGCTCATTCTTCATGTTCTCAAATGAAACCTTTTTTCTGTCTCCATAGACCATAAGATCCTATGTGTGGAACTAGGAAGTACCTCAGAGATCATAATTTAATGAGATGCTGTATCTTGCCCCTTCCCCCAAGAGATAACATCCTATTATCCAAAGACCTCTCTGAACTTAGCCAGCTTTGTTCTTTTTTTTTTTTTTTTAAATAAACAAAACAAAAAATATGCACTCTTGTCACAGAGACCAGACTTAAAGCCATTCTTCTGAAAGGAACTTGTCAAGCCTTGGACTCTGCCAGCATAGCCTTTTATGGGCCAGGTGAAGTGAAGATGAGGCACCAAGATAGGATTTCAGTGGAGTATGGAATATTGCACTCCCCTCATTTGCTTCAATAATTAAAATAGAGCAACTGCAGTTTCTGATCACAATCTATTCCTCTTCCTTTTGCCCTGAAATACTTTTGATTATTAAAAGAAAACTTGTCATTTAAGATTCTGAAACTAGATTTTACTACATGGTTGGGCATAACTAAAGTTCATTTTGGTGTTTAAGAAACCCTAAATCTCTGTAGTGGAGAGAATGCTGGACTCAGCAGAAGACTTGGATATTCTCCTGCTTTAAAAACTTTCTATCAAAAAATAAAACCAAACCTCCAAACCCTCCAAACAAAAATTTAATATCACTGTGGGCAAGTTGCTAGCTCTCTGATTCCCAGCTTGCTCATCTGTCAAGTGAGGAATATAAGTTTACCCACCTTACAGGATTGATGAGAGGAATGAAAGAGATAATATTGGTAAAAAAAAAACAAGCATTGATTGCTCTTTTTACTATCTGAAAGTTATTGTCCTAAATTCTGGGAATAGGAAGACCAAAAACCTTAAAGTTTAAATGCAAGTGACTTGGGTCTATCATGATGAGTAGAGGAGGAAAATGTAGCTCATTATAATCTGATCACTAATAAAAAAAATAATCATATTTCTGTCATTCAGTAGAAATGTACACTAAATGAGATTCAGAGGATTAATGTGTGAAAGAAATACCTGTGTTAAATCCATAGGCCATCCATTTAGTATGGCCTATCATAAATTAAAAACAACAAAGAGTCAGGAACCTTAGTGAAAGAGAAAATAATGAAGCGAAAGGCAACCCTCAGTTTCTCTTGCTTTCACTTTTTTTTTTTTTTGTTGTTGTTGTTTGTTTGGTTTTTTGGCTGCTTCCTCACATCCTGCTGAATCTCCTCCCTACCATCTTTTTGGAGTAGGCAAGAGAAATCCTTTTATTTGTCCCTGAAGGTTGTGCCTCCTGATGCTGCTGCAGCAGGCCTGTTTCAGCAGCTCTGGGAGCGAGCATCCAAGCTAGCATCAGGTGTCACAGTGGCCCAGCCCTCAGAGCTAATGGCAGCTGTGCTTTCCCTGGAGGAAAAGTCATAGACAGTCTATGCTTTGTCCTTACTAGGGCATGGCTGAATTTAAAACTGAAGCCGAAACATTTGGCTTAGGAAGTTGTAGCATTTGCCTCATCTGTTGATATATAGCCCTGCCTGTGCCCACAGAGACATGCGCACACATAGTGGAATGAACAGATGAGAGGTAGGATGTTTCAGCCTCCATTTTAAATTCAGACATGCCCTGGTAAAAACAAAGCTCAGGCTTTGTAGTGGTGCATTCCTAAGAAAAGCACAACTAATCAGTGCAGGGGAACTCCCCAGTGGGGGAAAACTCCCTCTACTCACCCACATTGGAAACTCCTTTTAGTCTTAGAGAATTGCCTGGGAACACTAAGAGATTGTGACTTGCTTAAGGTCACAGAGCTAGTTAATACATGACAAAAGTAGAATCTGACTCCAGAAATTCTTTCTTTCTTTCTTTCTTTCTTTCTTTCTTTCTTTCTTTCTTTCTTTCTTTCTTTCTTTCTTTCTTTCTTTCTTTCTTTCTTTCTTTCTTTCTTTCTTTCTTTCTTTCTTTCTTTCTTTCTTTCTTTCTTTCTTTCTTTCTTTCTCTCTCTCTCTTTTCTCTCTCTTTTCTCTCTTCCTTCCTTCCTTCCTTCCTTCCTTCCTTCCTTCCTCCTTCCTTCCTTCCTTCCTTCCTTCCTTTCTTTTCTTCCTTCCTTCCTTCCTTCCTTCCTTCCTCCTTCCTTCCTTCCTTCCTTCCTTCCTTCCTTCCTTCTTCCTTCCTTCCTTCTTCCTTCCTTCCTTCCTTCCTTCCTTCCTTCCCTCCTTCCTTCTTCCTTCCTTCCTTCCTTTTCCACTTCCTTCCTTCCTTCCCCCTTCCTTCCTTCCTTCCCTCCTTCCTTCCTTCCTTCCTTCCTTCCCCCTTCCTTCCTTCCTTCCCCCTTCTTTCCTTCTTCCTTCCTTCCTTCCTTCCTTCCTTCCTTCTTCCTTCCTTCTTTCCTTCCTTCCTCCCTCCCTCTCTCTTTCTCCCCTTCTCTTTCTTTCTATTAACCAAGGCTTTTTTTTCCAATAAATAAATGGATGGGTATATGTGTGTATTTGTGTGTATGTGTATGCATGTATACATATATATACATACATGCACTCATATTTATATGAGGAAGAGGAACAAGCATTTATTAAGCACCTATTACATACCAAGTACTATGGTAAGTGCTTTATAAATAGAATCTCATTTGATAACATAAGCACATTTATATATGTGCAAAATGTTACATTTATAATATTACATATAATATGCATATGTTAAATAGATATATTAAGAGTCAGTATATTACCGACTTTGGATTCAGAGAACCAAGGTTTAAATTCCACTTTTGATTATTATTAGTGACAATATTGATTATATTATTGATTATATTGTCTATATTATTGTCTATGTAACCTTGGGATAATCATATAACATCCTTGGGCCAAAGTATACTCATTTATAAAAATGTGGGGAATATAGCTGGGTGGGATAGTGTATAAAGCACTGAACCTGGAGTCAGGAAGAAGTGAGTTCAAATGTAGCCACTTACTCTCTGTGTGACCTTTGTTAAGTCACTTAACCTTACCTATGTACCTTGGTTTCCTCACCTGTAAAATGAGTTGAATAAGGAAATGGCAAACCATTCCTCGTCATCACGAAGAGTTGGATTCAATTGAACAAGAATAACAGCTAGGTGGTACAATGGATAGGTCTGTAGTCCTGAGTACAAATGTGACCCTGGAAAGTCACTTCACTCTGTTTGCCTCAGTTTCTTCATCTGTAAAATGAGTTGGAGAAGGAAATGACAAACCACACCAAAATCTTTGTGAAGAAAACCCCAAATAAGGTTAAGAAGAGTCTGGTATGATTGAACAAGAACAACAAAATAAGGAAATTGGACTAGATGTCTTTTGAACAAGCTCTAGACTTATAATCTTGTATGCATGTGTGAGTGTGTGTACATAAAAATATAGATACTTCAGCACAGAAAAGTACATTTTGATCTAGTACAATAGAATAGCTAATATTTATATAGAACTTTATAGAAAACAAATTGCTTTACTTTCTTTTTCTCCTTTGAGATAATCAATAAAGTAGACAAATATGATTTCTATTTTACACATAAGGAAATTTAAGTACCATAATTAATAAGGGGATAAATAATGATTCAAATCCACCTCTCTTGGCTCCCAAAATAAGAGGTTTGAGAAAAAAAATCTAATTTTGATTATCTCCATCCTTGAGTGTGTCTTTAATCTAAATCCCACAAGGGTCTATCTTCCATGGAGAAGATGTCTTCTTTATCATTCCTGAATCTTGATCAGATGCAACTTGAGAACAGGAAGCTGATTTTTCAAATTCAAAGATCACAGACAATTTAGAATTGGGAGCATCTTGTTCAATCCATTCATTTTATAGATGAGTAAATCAGTCAAGAGAGTAATCTAAATTGTCTAAAATCACAAGATAGAAATAAATGGCAGAGCAAAGACTAAGATCTGGATCTTGACTACATAGCTATTCCTTTTTCTACTTTTTTATATTCCTATTTGTTGAGGATAGGAAGAAGAGACAGTGATGGGAAGAGGAGAATTCAGGAGTCAAGGAGACTTGAAAGAAATCCTCCCTTTGAGATGAAGGCCACTTCTCTGTTCACTTTCCCATCTATCTCTCACCCACTTGCTATTTACAATGCAGTGAAGCATGGAATTTTGATGGCTTTGTTGTGCACATGTGCTGAATGTGAGTATGTCCTCCTGAATGCAATCTAGTTGCTAATCAATGTAGGTTTTCAAGATAATAGGCAGCAGAGACTTTTCTTATTTCCTATCATAATGCAATTATCAAATCAGTCCCATTAACATTATGTAAATATTATTTTTTCATGAAATAATTAAATATTAACATGTCCTATCCAGGCACATCATGGTGCTTTTTAACAGCAAGTCATCATAGATTTGGTGCTGGAAGTGACCTAGGGAGTATCTAAGCTAATCCTTTCATCTTTTAAATGAAGAAATTAAGATTCAAAGAGTCTAAATGATTTATATAATGTGCTATAACTTATAAGAAGCAAAGATAAACTTGAATCTAGGTTTCCTGACTCTAAATTAGCAATATTTCTATTGTACTGCATTGCTTTTCAATAGGCAGCAGGTATACACAATGGAATTTCTTCTATAAACCATCTAAACTAGTGATTACCAACCCTAGTTTTTTGAATTTGGTGAAATATTTTTAGTTCATAGGATTTCCTCCTCATCTCTTCCCCAGTCCCACATATAAATACATGTACATGGGTCCCACAGAAAAATCTACTTCAGGTTCATGGTAATTTGTGGATCAGCATCCACTCAAAACCATAATTCATGAGTCCCCACTTAGTTTTATTTTTAGTAAAAGACTGGTTCTGTTCATTTCATTTAACATCAGTAAATATAAGAATGACTACTTTTAGAAATCACTCAGATGACATAGTTCAAAGTAAAGACATTTAATAAAATGGCATATTAAGAAAAGTAACAAAAAATCTTTGCCCCATAAACTTGGGCCACATTTTCCACCAATTTTAAATACCATGAGTAGGAAGAATGAAGATACCTAGATATCACATTTTGAAGACAACTCATGTCTCTGATGTCATGGGACAGCAGATACCTTCTAATGATATAGTGACATTCCTCTCTGCCAGTCCTGCTCCCCATGGACCAATGTATTCTGTTAAGCATCATGCATAGTAAAAGGAAAGCTAGATTTTGAGTAGGAGTACCTAGATTCAAATTTGAGTTTTGCCACTTTTGAGCATTGTGACTTTTGGCAATCTAACATTCCTGGGCCTCAGTTTCCCTATATCCTCATCTGTGAAATGAGGATAGACTAGACAATCTCCAAGATTACTTCCAGTTCTCTAAATCTTTGATCCTGGGGTCCTCTTGGATCATTGCTATTCCCCACTGGGTTTGGTATCCCCACTGACCCTTGCTGGAAGTCCTCAGCAGAAAAAGGGCTACTTTTTTCCACATAAGAGAAGAATTAACTTTACCAGCTCTCTTCCAGTTTAGATTTTAGAAGCTAAGATTCACCTCATTTAGAAAATCAGGATCCTCACATAACTACATTAAATCAGAAAAAAAAATGGCTTGTTTTTCACAAAAGCTCAGAGGTTTGTAAGTTTGTTGTTGTAAGTTTTTCACAAAAGCTCTTCTGGGTCACAGAATATCCAACTAGATAATTAAATCATGGAGGCATTTGGTATCTTTTAAAAGCTTCTTCTTCCTGATAGTATTTTCTTGTTCAGTGGTGCCTTATTCTTCAAGATTCCATTTGGGTTTTTTTTTTTTTTGGCAGAGCTATTGGAGAGGTTTGTCATTTCCTTTTCCAGCTCATTTTACAGATGAGAAAACTGAGGCAAACAGAATTAAGTGATTTAGTTGGGATCACCCAGCTAGTGTCTGAAGCTGGATTTGAACTCACATGTTCCTGATTTAAGGCCTGACACTTTATCGTCTCTACCTCCATAGAGATATTTAATATCTTTTCAAACTTTCTTCTTCCTGTATCTAGATCCTTGTCCTGAGCCTTTATTTGATTTAGGATTAGAAAGTTCCCTTTCTGATATTTCTTGCAGCATCTTCAATAATTTAAATGTGGTTCCTTTCAATTAAATGTGGTTCTGAGCAAACTGTAGCTTCATTCAGCCCTCCAAAATCTTTTTGAGTCTTGCCAAGCAAATCAGTGGGAGGGGAAGGCAAGAACAATGGTCTGGGCAGGGCCTGGAGGAGGCTATCACCCAGCACCTCAATTTCTTTGTTCTACATTCCTGCTTTTCACGAGAAAGTGCAGTTGGAGACAAACCTCCCAGGCTTTGAGCTAACAAACAATAGGATCATAGAATTTAGAGCAGCCTGGCTACAAGATACCTAGAAGATCATTTGCTTGAACTCTCTCTTCTTCCTTTTATGGTGGGGAAGACTGAGACCCTCTGATAGGTCAAAAGATTTGCTCAAGTTTATTCAGGTAATTGGAGTCCAGGTTTTCTGTCTTCAAACCCAGTGGATTCTGGACTCAAGGAGTCTGGGGAAATTCTAAAAACAAAATTTGTTGTTATTTATTTTTCTTAAAATAACCGTACATCTCACAGGATATATTTTGGTTTGATATGGGGGAGGAATATGGGTGTCATACAGTTAAACAAAAACTGAGGGTAGAAAATTCCCAAAAGATTGGGAACTTCCACCTTTATTTTTATGAAGAGGAACTACTTTTTATTTCTCTGAAACTTTGCTTGAAGTTCCTAGCTGACAAGGAAGGCCCTTAAACAACATGGGGAAATAGAGTTTACTTCATGCCTTTTCTGTTGGGAAGCCTGGCATAACAGCAAGCTACAAGATGCTACAGTGTTTGGGATGTGTGAATTAACTGCCCAGCTTGGGAATCTACTAACCTAGTTTTCAAGATCTACTTACAAATCTCATTTACAGAATGAGGATCTCTGCCCTCTAAAACTTCTCACACAGCTTTCTACTTAGAACTCTTCAAAAGAAGGATCATTATATCAATTAGAGAATCAAACATCTTTCTCTATTCTCTAAAAGATTTACTAAGTGAACAATACTCAACCTGAGAACTATGAACGAGTTTTTTAATTCATTATTTTGATAACTATTTCAATAAAATGATTTACTTTGTAATCTACATATTTTATTTTGTATATTTAAAAATATCATGAGAAGTCATCCATAAGTTTTACAAAACTATTTTAAAGGTCCATCTCACACACACACACACACACGCACATACATACGTTATGAAACTTTGTACTAAGTCTACAACAATTCACAAAAAATCATTCACTGATCCATTTTTCTGGCCATCATAGGAACCTAGTAGCCAGTGGATGGAGATAGTGCTCCCAATGGTCAAGAGGACCCCAGTTCAAATCTGACCCTCAGACACTTTCATAGTTATGTGATCTTGGGCTTGCCCCGGTTTTCTCATCTGTAAAATGAGCTGGAGAAAGAAATGGCAAACAATTCCAATAGCTTTACCAGAAAACCCCAAATGGTATCATAAATAGTAGGACATGACTGAAAAAGACTAAAACAAGAACCATGTGCTGAACTCCTAGAGGTACAAAGACAGAAGTAATCCACATATAGGGAGTGAATAGATACCTAGTTATCTGGAATTTCATGATTTTATTGAGTTCCTCAATTTTTAACAAATTAAAAAAATCTATTTCATTGCTTCATGACCTCTCTCTTTTAGAAAAGGAGATTTTTAGCTCATTAGGCAGATTTCAGAGCGCTTTGGGGAATTTTCCTTCCTTGTCCCTTGCAAAGGGACTCATCCTGGTGACTACTTCCCCTAGGTTGCTTTCAAATAAAAAAAGCAAAAGCAACTTGACTGAAATGAAATAAGGCCGGCTGGGGAAAGCATAGCCCTGCTTCACTAGGAGGGATCTGAAATACTCGGAAAATAAAGGGCTCAATTTCAGATCAAGGTAAACAAACGTAATCCTGGCGGCAAGTCTGATGAGATATGACCTTGTTCATAATCAATAAACCGCTTCCCCTTTCATCAGGCAGGGCTGACTTTCAAATGAGTTCATTCCAGCAAAGGCATTTACCTAACAATATTAAAATTTTAATTGATTATGCTGGATTGTCCTGAAAATTAAAACGGCTCAACTTAAATGTGCTCAGCCTGGCAGTTCTGAAGCCTTTAAATTGGGGGTTGCTGCAGTTATAAACACATGCTGCCACCTACAGGGGTCCAGGGGAATTATCACAGCCCAGAAGCCCAGAAGGGCTCTTGACCTCTCCTGTGACTTGATTTCCTGCTCTTTGGTTCAGGGATCAGGCCCCTCTCTTTTCTCTACCTACTGCTTTCTGTCTACATCTGTCTTGGACTCTTCACAGGGCAGATAGTTCCAGAAGATCTAAACAGGCTCAGTATTCATTTGGTTATTTTCCTTTTTCATAAGGGAAAAAAAAAAAAAAACCCTCAGAGTGTTTTGCTTTTCTTTGTCAGAACAAAAATAAGACTGTCTCAGAAATACTACAAAATTGTGCGAAAACATTGCTTTGTAGCAGATACTGAGACCCCACTATCCTTGGAATTATTTATAATAATCATGAATCATATACTCAAACAGGCAACTTGGGAATGCACTATTTAAATGGAATCTTTTGGCAAGGATTCTGAACCAGGAATTCATGAACATGTGGGTATGTGATATTTGGATAACTATTTCAATATAATTGGTTTCCTTTGTAATTTTATACATATTGTGTATTTAAAAACATTATTCTGAGTAGGGAATTATAGTTTTACCTAGAAGGCTGGGAATCCATGACACAAAAAAGGTTTGGGACTGATTTTAGAGATATTTTAGGGACACAATGATTTGTTGTTGTTGTTGTTGTTTGGCTGCTTCATCAAAAGATCAAGGATTTATTATATGTTTTATCATTCTAAGTCAAGGGATTCACTTTACCATTGGATTCTCAAGTTTTTGTAAATCTTATGTATATGCTACATAGAACTTGTGAAAGCCATTAAATTTGTTCTTGGAATAATGTATTTATTCCAATTTTTCTTTTCAAAGTTCTCTATGTATGTGTGTGTGTTTATATATGTATATATATCTATGTCTATTATCTTATTTGATTCTCACATCTGCTCTATGACTTAGTGTTATTATTATTCCTATTTTTTTTAGTTAAAGAAACAAGTTACAAATAGATTGAGTGGCTTGACCTGGATCAGGCACAGCTTCTTAATATAAGATTCAATCTGATGTCAACTTGACTTCAAATCCAGTGTTCTCTTCCTTATATCATGCTTGCCTACAACAAGAGAAGAAAAGATTTGAGCTGAGGAAGACTGGTAGAGCAAAGGATGATAGTTGTCACTTAGCAGAAAAAGGTTTCTCTATTTTGATTCTCTCCTTCTCTCTAATAGGTCCCTCATATTACTTCCAGATTATCTAATCATATCATTCCTTTAAATCATGGTACAGTGAAAAAAAACACTGGGTTTTGAACTATGAGAGACCTGAGTTCACTCTCATCTCTGAGGTTGCTAAATATGTGAATATGGGCAAAATACTTAGCTTCTTCTCTTAACCTCAATTTCCATGTCTAAAAAACAATTAAAATACCTGTACCAAGTGCCTGTAGTACAGGATTCAGAAGGCATCAAGTGAAATAACATAATGTTTGTAAACCTTAAAGCATGTCATTGATTGTTATTGCTGCCCACTGAATTAAATTCATGCTTTTTTTGCCTGACAGACAGATTTACAATCTGATATACCTAGGTCCTGTTATGAAAAAGTCTTTCTAGATTTAATTTGTATTACTTTTTTGTATTATTTCTTACATGACTTTTCAGTTTTAGAAGATTTAGAGATTATCTCTAACTCCCAAACACTCAGAACCTTTGCTTATGTTTTACCTTCTGTAGTGGGAAGATTCAGATAAAAAGGAACTGAGCCAAAAGGAGTCGAGATATAATATCTCACTTCCCTTCCCCCTCCTTAGAGGGCTTGTTGAAAGAGTACACAAAAACACAATGAATGCTCAGACATGGGTTGCTAGGGGAAGAGCAATCATGAGGAAGATAAGGGGCTTCTAAATAGTAAGACCACATAGCTGAGAGAGAAGAACCTGGAACCAGCAATGGACAGATCCAGATCCAAACCAAAAGGGAAAGCTGGGTATAAACTGGAGTAGAGGCAACCCAGACTGCCAGGGCTATGTTGAGGATGAAGACACTAGAAGAATGAGGGGGTTATAAAAACACAGACTCACAAGAAGCTAAGAAAAAGAGGCCAAGGGAAGGCAGAGACTCTGGACTTTCACTGAGACCTGGGATTTCACTCACATTTCTGGGACCATTCAAAATATGGCACAGTGAGTTTGCAAGGACTATGAACTGAGTCTCTGGGGAAGAGGGAAACTAAGTTTATTGGATGGGCAGCCATAACCAGGGCTTTGCTAAAGAGAGTTGGATGTGAGCCCTGCATCTTGTTCTCACATGCTTTTAAATAAAGCTGTTCTATGTTAATGCTTTGGAAGCCTGATGCTTGAAGCCCTAGGTGTGGTGGGCCAAGGGAACAGAAGCCAGGTATTGATTCCTCTCTGGGCTGGATTCACGACTCTCCTGGACTTTCTCTACCAAGCCACAGAAATCTCTTCCCCCTGAAAGTTCACTGCACCGTAGAACTTCACCCACCACTCCTGTGGCCTGTGCCCTGATTGGCTGGTTTCTCAGGCACAAGTCAGACACCTCTTCATTCCTCTCCAGGCTTTACTTCTGACTCTTGATACTTTCTCTACTGTACACCATCTCTCCCTCCCAACTTCTCTCAGCTCCTTTTTATAGGATTTATATATACGTATATATTTTACATTTTTATATATTCCCTTAATAAGTTCTTTGAGATCAGGGATTGCTTTTCAGCTTGTATTTGTATTCTCAATACCTAATTTATAGTAAGCTTTTAATAAATACCAGTTGACTTTTGACTTCATTGTTTCCAATGAAGAATCCTGAGTGAAGATAATGAGATATAAGGGTTAAGAAAAGATCCCAAGATTGAACCCAGTAAATAGAAGAGAGATTATTGAAGGGCTCCATTATTTCGCCTATACGTGTAATGCCTTTTCTCACAATCTTGCCTGTGGTATTCCTATTCATCAGAATCATCTTCTCCTCCTTTAGGAAGCCTTTCACGATTCCTATTCAGTAGTAATTTTTCTCTTGGTACATATTTTTAAAATCTTTCTAGAACAGTCATCATGTAATATCATATAATCAAATGATTTATTTGTAGTTTAGCCTCCAAATAGACTAAATTCTTTGAAAACAGAGATCATATTTTATATAAGCTTCATTTTCTCTAGTGCTTACTTAGTATGGTATTCAGCATATAGTAGATTCTTAAAGCATTTTTTGTTGTTGTTGTTGAATTGCATTCTACATAGCCCAGAGGGCAGAATTTGGATCAAGGAAGGGATAATGAAGCAGATTTCAGCTCAAAATAAGAAAAACCTGTCCAATAAAGGCATATTTGCCTCGGAAACTGGGAAGCCCTCTATCATTGTGAGTTTTTAAACAGAGACTAGAGACATGACCTGTGGTAGAGCTGGTTACAGTAATGCTTTGGGTAAAGATACTTCTTAGATCTCTCTCAGCTTTCATTCATATATTTGACCTAAAAAAAAAGGTATTTTAAATTAGGCTAAAATATGTATACTGTCACATATTAAACAACAGTAGGATGGCAAGTCAAGTAGAAAAAGAGTAGTTTCTCTTAATTAGAGATTATTTCTAATAAACTCTACACATAGTCACAATGAGTTTTCACAATCTATATTTCTTGTTCAGGATGGTGTCAGAAAAAGAAAAAAGAACCGTTGGACTTGTAATTCCAGAGACTTCACCAAAATGCTTAATGTGCATTTCTCTAAAGCTAATCAGGTCATATTATGTGAGAAGAGTGTTCTCAGTTTAAAGGTAAAAGCCCTAGGCAAAATCATGAAGTAACAGAACCATAGAAATATAGATGTAGAGCTGAAAGAGAATGAATATTGGGGTCATTTAGTCCAAATTAAACACCACCACCAACATCCCCAAATCCATTTTACAGATGAGAAGAGTATGGCCCAGAGATGTTAATTGACTTGTCCAAAATCGTGAAAGTTTTAAGTGACAGAGTTAAGGCTAGAATTTTAATATTGGGATTCCTTTCCTTTCCTCTTTACCACTTACCATCACCTTCTCCTATTTTCTTTCCCCTTCCCCAATGAAACCAAGTCTCAGGACAGATTCCAAGATTAATAATTTACACATTAGTATAAATATCAATCCATGTCTATCCTATCTCTTTTAGAGAGAATTTGAATCTTAAAGCTTCTGTATAATTGTGAAAATTTTTGTCCTTATCAAAGGACTTTTAGACATGCTGGAACAGGAAAAGATGTTAGATAGGAACTCTTTTAGTCCTCCTGAGATAATAGGTGTTTAAACATCTATCAATTCCCTCCATTCTGGACTTGAAATTAAGGCAACCTGAGTTCAAATCGAACCTTAGCCACTTACTATGTGGCCCTGAGAAACTCATTTAACCTCTGTCTGTCTATTTCTTCATCAGAAAATGGGGGTAATGATAGCATGTACCTTCAGGCTAGGATCAAATGAGATATTTGTAAAGCAGTTTGCAAACCTCAAAGCACCTTATAAATAGTAGCAATCATTACCACAGAGCTTTGAGTGATGAGATTTCAACTTTTCTGCCTATTAGGTTGTTTCTTCTTAAATCAGTTTTTAAAAAATATACAGTTAGTGCAGAATATTTTTGTCTATAAAGCTAACTAGTAAAATGTAGTGGGGTATTAGATTATACTTTCTTTGGAATAAATGAAAAGATATGCCATCATTGGTTCCACATCCATTTTAGTTCTAGCTGTAGGGATAGAGGTCAACTCTGACCATCTCTCTTCTCACACAGAGATTTTAATTAGGCATAATAGCTTTACATTTATAAAACACTTTCATCCAAAAGCTCAAAGTGCTTCTCAAGCATTATTAACTCATTAATCCTTGCAACACTCCTGTGAGGTAAAGAGGAGGCATATATTATTATCCCTATTTTCCAGACAGGGAAATAGAGGACAAAAGATTTCAGCCACCCTGTCCAAGGAGGTATGAGTCAGAGTCTGAGCAAAGAAGAGAGCTCCTTTGCCCCTCTCCACCCCTGACCCATATACCTAGTCTTCAGCTTTGGACAATGAATATTCCTCATGTGTGGGGAATATGATAGTGTTTAAGGTTTGACAAATGCCAAACTTAGTAGAGATGGAGCAGCCAAGATTTCCCAGAGATTGGATCCTGCCAAAAACATTTTCTTGTATTTTTCACTGGAGTTTCAAAGGTAGAAGGGAACTCAGTGGACATCTCACAATAGCATGTGCCTCTTAATGTCATTGTGAACTCATAGGAGATCATGTATGGAAATTCTTTCACAAATTTAAGTCAATCAGTCAATAAACCTTCATTATGTGAAAACTATGTGCTCAGAGAACTGCTCTCAGCCCATAGTCCATTGTGGAAGACAACATTCAAACAACTATGAACAAACATAATATAGTCAGGATAACTAGAGATAATCAGTAGAAGGGAGGCACTAGAATTAAACTCCAAAGCACTATAAAAAAATGAATTATAGTCGCCATTGTTATTTCCTAGATTGAACATATTGGAACTAGAATTTTTTTTTTCTGCAGCATTTTCAACAATTGGTTATCCAGCTTATACTTGAAGACCCTGTAGTAAGAGGGATTCTAGTCCCTTCTCCTGGGGCAGTTCACTTTGTTTTTGTATAATTCTAATTGGAAGGAATTCTTTTCCTCCTTATGTCTAGCTTAAATTTGTTTCTTTATAACTGCTAACCGTTGCTTCTAATTTTCCCCTCGGAGCCAAGTTTAATCACTTTTCCATGTGGCAATTCTTCAAATATTTAAAAGTATTTATCATTTTCCTTCATGTCTACTCTTTCAAGGCTCCTTACTTTTCTACAACTATTTTAAAGGAAATTAAATATTAGTAATACAATTTTTTCTACTAGTTCAAAAATCCAGAAATAATATCTTTACAAACATATTAAATAATAATAATTAATAATTTGGTCAAGTAGAAATGTGTTTTAAGTATCACAAGTTTGAAAGTTAACAGTCCTAACATTTATTTTACTTTAAACTTAACACTTGCCTTTTCCCCCAGTTTCACTTGAATTGGTTGGGTTTTCATTAAATTCATTGTAGTTCTGTTTTGCTACAATAGGGGACGATTTAGTGTAATTAATTGATCTTCAGATGATGTAGCTGCTGCCCTGAAGCCCCCGAAAGGTCAGAGAATCATAGGATTTTTTAAAAATTATTTTATTTGGGGATGGGGTCATAGGATTGAGAGTGGAAAGAGACCATCTAGTCCAAAGTCTTCATTTTACAGATGAAGAAATTGAATCTCAGAAAGATTAAATGACTTACTCAAAGTCATATGGCTAGTAAGGAACAGAATGTACTGTGGGTTCAGGTCTGATCCAAAGTCAATGTCCAGAACTCAAAAATTTCCTATGGAATTGGTTAGAAAATTCCATTAACCAGGCTTCTGCTCATTCAGCACGTGAAATCCACACACACATGTATGTGTACTATCTATGCACATATATATTGTATATGCAATATATGCATACATATATGCATCAATCCAATACAATGTAGCACTCAAATTTGGCTTATCGCTATAGTAATCATGTTATATATGTACATATAACACACATATGTTTATGTAACATAACCAGAGCAGTTTATATATATAAACATATTCATATGCTATGCACAGATGTGTATAAAATTTGTTTGCTACATTGATTCATATTACAACTTTGTTGCTACATTGTTAAATGGACATGTGTGTATGTATATACATATAAATATGCTTGCTATACATGTACAATATATTTCATATATAATATAAAACTTGATCACTCTATTTTATTAAGCACCCAAACAAATCTAAGTCACTGGTTGAAAAAACAATGAGCAAAAGCATCTGGTGACATATTTTGACTGTTGTTTTATATTTTTGTAATCTATTAATTGCTAATAGAAAGGAAAGATGTATTTTTTAACTTCCATTGGTAGACTATTAGCACTAAGCCTTGCATTTTATGAGTTTTGATGCCTTTCAGTGTTCAAAATGTTATATTGGCAGAGAAGTACTGAGTTAGAGCTCACCATTGCTGCTCATGAGTTCTGCAAGAAGTGACTTCCATACATGGTCTAACTTTAGTTCCTTATAGCAGTTACCATTTTCTTGAATATCAAATATTTAAGATGTTGATTATCATCATCATCTTCATTATCTTCAATATTATCACACTTTTTTCTTTCTTTGCTCCTCTTCTCTGTCCCCCTTCTTTCTCCTCCTTCTTTGTCCTCCTCTTCTTCTTCTTCCTCCTCCTCCTTTTTAGTGCCTTTAGGCACTATGCTGGGCATTGGGGATAAAAAGAAGTAATACTTGTCCTTTGCACTTTGCTTATAAACTAGTTGGGGAGACAGAATTCAGATATTAAATGATAAATAATCACAGAGAAGCATATAATTAATGCTAAATGACAAGTGCTATAGATAGCCAGAGGGGGAAAAGAATTGGATTTTGAGTTGGGAAATCTGTTTGAATTACAATTCTGTTACTCACTACCTGTGTGATCTAGGCCAACCCACATCATATCCCTCAGCCTCAATTTCCTCATCTATAAAAATCAAAGGGTTAGATTAGATGAAGTTTTTTCCCCCCAGCTTTAACTCCTATAATCCTGTGAGAGAGAAGATGATTATTGGCCTCTACAATCAGGGAAAACTTAATAGAGGAGTTGGGAAATGAGCTGGTCTTTAAAAGATGGATAGGACCTAAATAAGTAGAGAGGAATCAAAAAACATTTTCATGTATGAGGAATAATCTGAGCAAAAGTGCTGAGGCAAAACAAAACAACAAAACAAACAAACAAACAAAAAGCACAACATCTGTCTCTTTCCATTTATGCCCTCACTCAAAAATCCTCATTGGCTCCTAATTGTCTCTAGAAAAACAAAACAAAACAAATAAACTTCTCAGACTGGCATTTAAATCCTGCCAAAATCTGGCTCCTACTAGTCTCTTCAGTATTATTTCATATAACTTTATTTGCTTTGAATCAAATTGATTTGCTAGCTAGCTGGTCCCCTACATACATTCCAACACCAGCCTTAGTACCCTCATGCAAGTGTTTCCTAGTCTGGAATATACTCCTTCCTCATTTCAACTTCTTGGAAATTTTTTTGTCTCATGGCAGCCATCACTAAGATGGGGCAGAGCAGTGCTGGGGGTAGGAGAAGAGAAAAAAGGTAGTGGGGGGAGAAAGTTATAAGATAACTTTATTATATATTTAAAAGGATGAATAAGTTGTACATAATAGATTTGCAGTTTTTTGTGCTATCATCTTTTTCCTATTTACTATGTTATGAAAATGTTTATTTTATATCTTAAGTTCAGAATAAAATAAAAGAAAAAGAAAAAATGTTTTCAGAGAAATCTGTTAAGATTTATATGATGATGCAGAATGAAAGAAAGAACCTATGCACCCACCTACCCATCCATACCCCTGTACCTTATGTGTGTGTGTATGTGTGTATGGGGTGAAGGGTTGTTGTTGTTCAGTCATTTCAGTCCTGTGTGACTCTTCATGACTTCATTCTGGGTTTTCTTGACAAAGATATTAGAGTGGTGTGCTATTTCCTTATCCAGTTCATTTTACAGAAGAGAAAACTGAAGTGAGCAATGTTAAGTGACTTGCCCAGGGTCTACAGCTAATAAATGAGGCTCATTTTTGAATTTAGGTCTTTGCCAGGTGCTCTACCTATTGTGCCACTTAGCTGTCTATAAAAAGCAGAAGTAGGTGGCTTTGAATGGAACCCAGAATATACAAGGGAATATACCTAAAAATACTGAAACTTTCAAGGGCTTGAAAAGTCAAATGGGGGCTGCTAGGTGGAGCAAGAAATAAGAGTACTGGAGGCAGAAGGACCTGAGTTCAAATTAGGATTCAGGTAATTAGCACTTACTAGCTGTGTGACCCTAAGTCACTTAAACCTGATTGCCTTCCCAAAACAAACAAACAAAACGGGGTGGGAGGGGGGAATAGACAGAATTTAAATTTTATTCCAGAGGGAACCATGGAAATCATTGGAGCAGGGAAATAGCATGATCTTGGGATTAAGGATGATGATGATGATGAAGAACTGTGATTGAGGAATTATTGATAGTTTTACAGATGGTGGATTGGAGAGGAGAGAGAGACTGACCTGCTCATTCTTGCCTATAACCAACTTTCCATCTATCCCACAACCTTATAACTTAATATAATTTGTTCCCTTTGCCTGGAGATACTTTTCTTTTCCACCTCATAGAATTCCCAGCTTCCTTCAAAGCTCATCTTAATTATCACTGCCTACAGGAAGCTCCTTCTGATATCCCCAGTTACCAATGCCCTCTCTTTCAACCCAAATTTACTTAGTATTTGTATTTAATTTTTTAATGCACACATGTTGTTCTTCCATCCCCAACCCCTTAAAAGGATGTAAGATCCCAGAATTAAGGGACTGTTGTGTTTTTGTCTCAACATCTCGAGTTTAGTACAATACCGAGTACATAGAAGGTCTTTGAGGTGGTTCATACTTTGTTTTTGAACCTATGGCATCATGATGGGTGATATCTTGACTCCCATTGGAGTTGAATTTAAGTGAGAAGGAGTTGCAGAATATCATCAGCCTCACTCTCTCTTGCAGAGGCACCAAAATTCATGGCTGGACAAAAGTCAGGACAACTTGTGATGGCCCAGGATACAGAGGATGACCTTGGCTTCTCAGTGACTGATCAAGCTTTAAGTGCTTCAGCTGACTTCATGGTCATTGGAATAAATTGTCATCTACCCATTCCACCAAAGGGAATCTTCACATGCTTGGGGTAGATACCCCTCCAACTCATCGATGCTTGTCATTAATAAATGTCTACTGAATGGCAAGCTTGACAACATTCTAGGCAAAGAAAATGAATTATGATGGTAATTATGTGACTTCAAAAAAGGCAATGGTTAGAAAATATATCTAAGGAGGTAGAATTGATAAGACTTGGTAACTGATTGGAGTGAAGAGCAAAGGAGAATCAACAACAGAAGACCATTATGATATTGTAAATCTCCTAAAACAGGCTTTCATGAAAAAGAAAAATACCTATTTCTTTTAAAACAGCAATAACAACCATAACATATTTTTAGTTTAATGAGATAACCTTATGGGTATTTTGGACTGGGACTGGATTTGAGGTATAGTTCAGGAAAAAGCACTTTATTTAGGGCCTAGAAATTGACATAGCACCTTGCACAAAGTAGGTACACCATATATACTTGTTGAATTGTCTTTCTGCCTTTCCATAACCACCAATGTGAACATATATGGAGTGCGGAAACAGCATGGGAAAGATATTAATTTGGATAAATTTATCTCATGTTATTCCATAAAAATTAGTTTTTGCAGAGTAACCAAGATAGTCATTAAGATCATTGATCTGTGATTAATCTATCCAGCCAATGGGTGCTAATGTCAGTTCAGATTTGATAAACTGAGGCTTGTTATTAAGGCTGTAGGAAATATTTCTCTTCCAAAGAAGTCATTGAGCCCTTTAGTGGCACAAATAAATATCCCTGGGGCATGTGGCTTTTAAAAGAAAATGAATCTAGAAACATGTATGTGAGGAAGGCAATCAGCAGAGGACTGTGAACTGTGTGAAGCTTCTGGAATAACAAAAGAAAAACTGGGACCCTTAAGGAAATGGGCTGGCTGAGAATTATGAATCAGTGAGCCCATTTCTTATAGTGATTAATGATGAATCACTGTTTTAACTTTGGATCAAATAATGGGCTGCATCTGAAAAGCACCATTAATCATCATAAGAATTAGGCTTGTGCCAATTCATTACTTCAGGGGAGACATGTGCTGAACAGTTGAGCAGGATTTCAGGAAGGGGTGAACTTTAGGCAAAGGCTGGCTTAAAAGAATGCAAACATTAGGGGTCTGTTCTCGCCTGGATGGGTGGGGATTTATGAGAGGAGAATAGATCCCTTTATATGGCTCCCTCCTCTGCCCTCCCCTCTGAAAGCAGGACAAAAAGAAACTAAGAGTCTTTTGGCTTCTTGGTATTTGGGGTCACAATGCGATAAATAACAAACATACATCATAAAATTGGATATCTTTTAGCTGCTATTCACTTCACATGTTTGGTTTATTCAAAAAGTGATGATCAATCTACCTGACACCTGGATTTGAGTAGGCCTGGGAGGTCAGAAAGAGTTATCCTGTTGTTTATGTTTGAAGAGTCAATGCATCCTATAGCTTAACTTCTCCTTTACCTAAAATGTCTCTTTATCTTGATAATGAAAACCTGATCGACCCAGATGGAATGAGAGGGGGAAAAAAAGGGAAAAAACCACCCTGCTTTGTAGGAACAATGGGCTTGGTTGGATTTATAGTTTGAGCTACTTCAAAGCTTTTGAACTGAAAAATAGGGGTTAAAAAGTTGTTTCAGCAGATTGGAAATGATAGACCTTAAAGATAGATGGATAGTTCTGATGGAGTATGTTTACTGAAGTGACCAAAAATGATGGGAAAGCACCTTCCACTATCCTCTTCCTATTGCCCCTTAAACAAATAAATCAGGCCCTTTCCTATTACATAACTCTTAATCCAGAACACCATGGTGTGCCTAAGCAAGAACCCAACCAGTCAATGTCACAGTATTTTGTGGCTAATAATATATGCCCTGTAGGACTATAGGTCAATAAACCCCAAAAGGTACTTCCAAATTGTAATTCTGAAAAGCAAGAATACCATTTATAAGAACATTTTTCATGAGGAGGCACAAGACTGTAGTAGAGTCATCAAAAAGTGCATCTGAGGTTGTTTTGGTGCTCCAGACTTGTGACTTCATTAGTATAGGAAATCTTGGTCTTGATGCAGATCTGTAACTTGACTGAAATACATATGAATGAATGAATGAATTGAAGAACATTTTCTATGTACTTACTATATGCTAAGCATAGGGACAAAAGCTGAGGATAGATGTGTAGTATACATATATATGTGTGTGTATATATATATGTGCATACATACACACATTCACATATTTAATAGCTTAAATTAAAACAATGTGCCTCATCCTGGGCCCTGAGACAAATCCAGTCCATGGTGCTCCTAATTCAAATGGTTCAGCTTATAATATGTTTTAAAAACACATGAAATATTGTTTTTCTAGGCTTATAATAAACACATTTATAAGCTTATAAATATATATCCATGCATCTATGTATAGATAGATGTGTATAGTATACAAATGTGCATATATTTACATATATATTTATATATATATTCATACACACAATGCGTGTATTCACACATTTAATAGCTTAAGCTTAAATAACGTGTCTTTTCCTGGGTCCTGGATCAAATCCAGTTCATAGTAGCCCTAAGTCATCTGGTTCAGCTTATAATATGTTTAAAAAACCACAGACTTTTTATATGAAATAATGTTTTACTAGGCTTATAATACACACACTTATAAGCATATAAATGTATATGTGTAGATAGATAGTATGTATTCTATTTTTTTAAATTTTCAAATGCTGTCTTATTTTTCCAAATACATGCAAAGATAGTTTTCAACATTCACCTTTTTTTTTAAATTTTTATTTAATAATTACTTTATATTGACACTCGTTTCTGTTCCAAATTTTTTTTCCCTCCCTCCCTCCACCCTGCCCCCTAGATGGCAAGCAGTCCTTTATATGTTGGATATGTTGCAGTATATCCTATCAACATTCACCTTTACAAAACCTTGTGTTCCATATTTTTCTCCCTTTCTCTCTCTTCCTCCTTCCCCTAAACAGCAAACAATCTAATATAGGTTAAACATGTTTGATCCACTTTCAGTCTCCACAGTTCTCTCTCTCTGGAATTGGAATTGCCTTGAATCACCTCATTGTTGAAAACAGCCAAGTTCATCACAGTTGGTCATCACATAATCTTGTTACTACTGTGTACAATGTTCTCTTGATCCTGTCCCCTTCACTTAGTATCAGTTCATGTAAGCATGTTCGGGTTTTTCTGAAATCAGCCTGCTGATCATTTCTTATAGAACAATAATATTCCTTTACATTCATACACCATAACTTATTCCCCAACTGATGGGCAGCCACTCAATTTTCAGTTCCTGATAGCATATATTCTGATCCATGGCTCTCGGGGATTCAAAGTTGAGCATAATTATTATCTAGTTCTAGCAGTCCATATGGTAGACTACTTCATACATACTCAATCCCCAATATATAAAGACCCAGTTTTGAGTCCTAGGATGAAAGCTCTAAATATGTATGAAATTATTTCTCCAGGGACTAGGGCTTGGATTGTAGGAAACCAGAGTGTGGAGGTCCAGGATCAGTGTAGTACTGGTTTAGATGAGGAAAAGCTCAGTGATGCTGACAGATGGCATACTGCCCTAGAGAATTGTTGAGGGAAGGAGACACTAAGAGTTGGTTTTTAAACATATCTAGTATGCCCCAGGGGCAGAACTTAAATTCAGGTTTTGCTGACTCTTAAGGCTGTTTCTCTATCTACTGTGCTACTCTGCTTTGTTCTATTATTACTCAACAACATAATAATTGCTAATATTTGCATAATACTTTAAAGTTACAGAAAATTTTATGTATATCATCTCATTTGATCCTCACCACAACTTGTGTGGCAACTTTTTAACTAGTCAAGCCCACAGATCTTTCCTGCCTTTAAAAGTTCAAAAATTAAGTTAATTTATAGGTCTCTTTACTCATGTTTCATCACTCATTTTTAGCAAAATTAAATTCTATTCAATTTTTGCTTTCCTAGATCTTAGCTTCCCTCCACTGGTTCCATCATCTCTTCAGTGAACAGAAAATACTTGCATCTCCTTTCTCTAGTTTCTCCTTAGTGTACTATCCCTAATGCTTCTGCTCCCCACCCCCCTTCCCCAAGTAAGATCAGGTCATAAGCTATGAACCTTTATCTCTCAAAGAAATGTTAAGAAAGTAGTAGAAACTTTAGGCTGGAAAGCAACAGATTGGCAACCATTGCCAGATGAACTGTAGCAATTGCAGTGTCATTACTTTTATGATTACAAGATTTTTTTTTCTCATTTTGTGAAGCAGTGAGATGGTACAGGAATAGCTAGTAAGTGTAATGGATAGAATGCCAGACCTAAAGTTAGAGGGACCTAAGTCTGGACTCAGAAACTTACTGGTTGTATGATCTTAGGCAAGACCCTCTTTGTCTCAGTTTCCTCATCCACTCTAGTATCTTTGTCAAGAAAATCCCACAACCGAGTCACAAAGTCAGACATGACATCAATAAAACAACAACAGCTTGGCATCTGGAATCAGAAAGACCTGAATTTAAATCTGTCCTAAATATTCACTATCTATTTAATTCTGGATATGTCCCTTAACCTTTGTTTGCTTCTGTTCCTCATCTATAAATGAGGATAATAACTGCAATTATCTTCCAGGAATATCATGAGGACAAAATGAGATAATTTTTGTAAAATACTTTGCAAACCTTAAAATACATAAATTCTTGCTATTCAACTCTTTTTTATGGGGGCAAAGATTTGGAAAAAGGTGCCCATCAACTGGAGAATGGCTGAACTAGTTGTGGTTGTGCAGGAGTACTGTTGTACTGTAAGAAATGATGAAGGGGATGGTTGCAGAAAAATCTGGGAAGCTATTTTTTTTCTGAGGCAATTGGGGTTAAATGACTTGACCAGGGTGACACAGTTAGGACATATTAAGTGTGTGAGGTCAAATTTGAACTCAGATCCTCCTGAGTTTAGGGCCAGTGCTTTAACTGTGCCATCTAGCTGTACCCTGGGAAGCTTTTGCTGAATTGAATAGATCTAGAAGAACATTGTACACAGTAACAACGATTTTTAAAGAATGATCAACTGTGAAAAACTTAGCTACTTTGGTCAATACAATGATGCAAGACAATTCCAAAGCACACATGATGAAAAATGCATTCCATTTGTGAGAAATACTGAAAAGTTGGTTGTAGGCTTCCGGGTAGTGTAGGATAGTGATACCACTGACCAAAAAGTTTTCAGAATGTGAGAGGTTAAAGAAGGTTAAGATTCCACAGAACAATTAAGTGATCAATAGAAGCCTTGAACAAACAAGGAATTGGAGGGTAGGAAGGCACAGGTGGATTCAGCCAATCACAAAGATTGGTATCTCCATGAAAGAAAACCAAAAAGCAGAATTTGTTTTTTCCCTTGTGGAGAGACTTTTTGCTTGTCCAAATCTTTTTTAGAAGAACTATAAGAACTAGAATTAATTGAAAGAGTGGGGCAGAGTTCCCTCTTCTCATTAAGAAGCAGCAGTCATGGATTTCAGTTCATTGAGAAGCTAAGTTTCAATCATGTCTTTTTCTTATTTTTTTATTAAAGCTTTTTATTTACAAAACATATGCATAAGTAATTTTTCATCATTGACCCTTGCAAAATCTTTTGTTCCAAATTTTCCCCTTTTTTCCCCCACCCCCTCCCCTAGCTGGCAGGTAGTCCAATACATGTTAAATATGGTAAAAATATATGTTAACTCCAATATATTTATACATATTTATAGTTATCTTGCTGCACAAGAAAAATCAGATCAAATAAGAAGAAAAAACTGAGAAAGAAAACAAAATGCAAGAAAACAACAACAGAGAGAATGAGAATGCTCTGTTGAGGTCCACACTCAGTTCCCACGGTCCACGGTCGTCTCTCTGGGTGTAGACAGCTGTCTTCATCACTGAATAAGTGGCATTGGTTTGAGTCATCTCATCTGCGAGGTAAACTACCCTATGTTCTTCTAATTTGTTTATAAAATCATTCTTTATGTCTAGATCATGAGCCCATTTAGACCTTATCTTGGGTATATGGTGTTAAGTGCAGGTCAATGCCTAGTCTCTATAATATTAGTTTCCAATTTTCCCAGCAGTTTTTGTCAAATAGTAAATTTTTATCCCAAAAGCTGGGGTCTTTGGGTTTGTCAAAATATAGTTATTGACTATTTTGTCCTGTGAACCTAATCTATTCCACTGATCAACTAGTCTATTTCTTAGCCAGTACCAAATGGTTTTGATGACAGTTAATTTATAATAAGTGTTAGATCTGGTACAGCTAGGCCACCTTCATTTGTTTTTCTTTTCATTAATTCCCTTGAAATTCTTGACTTTTGTTCTTCCAGATGAATTTTGCTGTTATTTTTTTTTTTAGGTCATTAAAATAGTTTTTTGGGAGTCTGATTGGTAGAGCACTAAATAAATAGATTAGTTTAGATTATTAGATTATTCAATTATTGTCATCTTTATGATATTCAACCTATCCAAGAGAATTTGATATTTTTCCAGTTGTTTAGATCTGACTTTATTTGTGTGGAAAGTATTTTGTAATTTCACTCATATAGTTCCTGACCCTGCCGGGCAGATAAGATTCCCAAATATTTTATACTATGGACAGTTATTTTAAATGGAATTTCTCTTTGTATCTCTTGCTGTTGGATTTTGTTAGTGATGTATAAAAATGTTGATGATTTATGTGGATTTCTTTTGTATCCTGAAACTTTGCTAAAGTTGTGGATTACTTCTAATAATTTTTTAATTGCCTCTCTAGGTTTCTCTAAGCATACCATCATATCATCTGCAAAGTGATAATTTGGTTTCCTCATTATCTACTCTAATTCCTTTAATCTCTTTTTCCTCTCTTATTACTAAAACTAGCATTTCTAAAACAATATTGAATAGTAATGGTGATAGTGGGCAACCTTGTTTCACCCCTGATCTTATGGGGAATGGTTCCAGTTTATTCCCATTATATATGATGTTTGTTGATGGTTCTAAATAGATGCTACTGACTGTTTTAAGGAAAAGTCCATTTATTTCTATACTCTCTAGTGTTTTTAATAGGAATAGATGTTGGATTTTATCAAATACTTTTTCTGCAACTATTGAGATAATCATATGGTTTTTGTTAGTTTGGTTATTAACATAGGCAATTATGCTAATAGTTTTCCTAATATTGAACCAGTCCAGCATTCTTGGTATAAATTCTACTTGGTCGTGGTGTATTATCCTGGGGATGATTTTTTTGTAATCTCTTTGCAAATATTTTATTTAAGATTTTTGCATCAATATTCATTAGGGAGATTGGTCTATAATTTTATTTCTCTGTTTCAACCTACCTGGTTTAGGTATCAGTACCATGTCTGTATCATAAAAGAAATTTGATAGGAGTCCTTCATTCCCTATTTTTTTAAATAGTTTACATAGTATTGAAGTTAATTGTTATTTAAATGTTTGGTAAAATTCACATGAAAATCCATCTGGTCCTGGGGATTTTTTCTTAGGGAGCTGATTAATAGCTTGTTCTATTTCTTTTTCTAAAATGGGACTATTAAAGTAATTTATTTCCTCTTTTGTTAATTTTGGGGCTTTGGGGGCTTGACTGGCAAAGACTACATGATAAAAGTTAAGGAGAGTTGTATTAGCAGAACACAGTTCAGTGGAATTTCATCTAACACAGGCTAAGAGTCCAGTAGTTATCTATCATGTATTCTTGTAGTATCTATGTATTCAGTAGAATAGCACTATGACTTCACCAGGAATTTTATTTTTTATGTGTGTGTGTATGGGAGTAGTATTTCTTATTTTTGTCATTTTACTTAATGTTTTTGAGTTGATCTAATTGTGTGAACATACTGTTGGGGGCTCATGAACTTTTCAGCTTTAGTGGATGAGTGCTGACAAATACCTTGAACTTGAAATAGCATTTCTCAGAGGCACCTATCCTATATGTTTAAGAATGCTTTTAGGCACAAGAGTAGGGTGTGGGAATCATAAATTTGGAAGTGAAATTGATAGAAGTCATCAGCTTTAAGCCCCTCACTTTACAAATGAGGCTTAGAGAGGTAAAGCAATTTGCCTAAGTTTAAAGTGACCAGCAGCTTAGCTGGATTCAAATCCAGGTGCTATGACTCCATATTTATATTACATTCCTTTGTAGTACTCTGTGGGACCTTTAGGAAACTTAGGATATTGAGCCGTCTAGATAAGAGGCATTTTCATTCCTCTCTCCAACTTCCAGGCTGCAAATTATTGTATTTTTATTTGGATTTTGTAAAATTACAAACTAAGGCATCATTTCTTCTGATAATATTTATTAACTGAAATCAAAAGCATACAATATGAAAAAAGCTCCAACACCCTGAAAAGTTGGGGTTTAAGTATGAAGTAGCAGAGCTAGACTTTAGAAAGGATTGTTGGGATGAATCTCTCCCATATGTTAGGAACAACAGCCTAATTAAACAAGAAAATTTATTTTCATGAATGATAGATTTATTGTTATTGATTGTCTGGTTGAGTTTTATAATTTGCCATTCATAGTCCTAAATTTCTATTTTCTTTTAAATTTCTTCAAACAATTTTCACTTTTTTAACTCTTTGAGAAATGAGAATAAAGGAGGAAGAGATTCATCATTATATTCATAAACACATTCATAGAGTAAGACTATTGGTGCTTCTAAAAAGTATTGAAGATAAAACCTAGACAAAACACAAAATCAGTTCTGGGGTCTAAATTTTAGGGGCAACTAATGTGGCATAGTAGATAAAACTCTAGGTCTGGAGTCAAGAAGACTTTGTGTTTCCAATATGCACTGGCATATGGCACGTGCTATTTATAAGGTGTAATATAAATTTTGATTATTATTATTTTCTTCATAATTTTTTTTATATCTTACTAGTCCTAACACTTTTGGTGAAGGTCTGTTTATACCTATATTTGATCTTGGAAAGCTGAGTAGTGTGTCTCAAGACTTACAGTGTTAGTGTACATTCCTAGTTTTAATTGATTTGACTAGTCTTTATTGAGTCACTGTGCCCTAAGTGTTTTTCTGGTTCTGCCTAAAATCATTCAAGTTTGGTAACCTTTCATAAGTCCATAATACAAAAATTACAACAACAAAAATCCAGTATTTCTCCAAAAATACGAAACAGTCTTTACAGGAAGATAGATATATTTTTTTTTGGTAGGGCTCTTGTTAGAGCTCTTGAGCCTTTAGAGTAAGGATACAGACAAATGTACCCTATCTCTAATTACAAAGAAAACCTGATGTGCTAAGAAATCATTGCACTTGGCAGAACTGTGGCAGAATTGGATAGGCTAAAAGATTTGGTAGGTCCCATTCACCATGGCTAATGGGGAGAGAGTTGAACTATAAATCTATAAATATTTCTGTGTCAGTTTCTGATCCTTGGAAATAACATAAGGTACATTGGACCCCCTAGTTCTTTGGGATCAAATCCCATTGTCTCTAACTTTGGATGCATAGTTATGTTTTTCTTGTGAGTTTCTTTTTTTCTCTTCTTTCTTTCTTTCCTTCCTCCTTCATATCCATTCATCCTTTTTTCTGTCTTTTCCTTCCTTCCTTCCCTTTCCTTTCTTTCTTCCTTCCTTCCATCCTTTCTCTCTCTCTCTTTCTTCTGTCCTTTCTCTCTCTCTTTCTTTTCTTCCTTCCTTCCCTCCATCCCACCTTCTTCCCTTTCTCTATCTTTCTTCCCTCCTTTTTTCCTAGCTTTCTTTTTGGAAATTACGTTTAAATGACTTGCCCAGGGTCATACAAGTAGTAAGTGTCTGAGATCAGGAAGATGAATCTTCCTGACTCTAGGCCCAACAGTCTTCATGATAAGTTTCTTAGTAATTAACAAGGGGGTGAGGTGGTGTGAAGGAGGTGATGATGATGATGATGATGATGATGATTGTAAAGTTAAAACCAAGCAGAGCAGCTAAATTTGCCCATTTCCTTCAATAGATCCTTATATGTCACAGTCTTAAGAGCCTTGTTGTTCTTCTATGAATAAATTCTAATTTATTAGTTCTCTTAAAATGTGGATTTCCAGAACTGAACATAGTACTCCAGATGAAGTCTTACAAGGTCCATATGTAATGAAACAATCATCTTCCTATTTCTCGTGACATTTGCTTTTTGGCTTCCACATTAAACAATTTACTCACATTTGTGGTTCACTAAAAATCCTCAGATCTTTTTAAAAATAATCACACATATAACATGAAGTAGATTTTTTGGGGGGTATCTAAGTACAATATTTGTTCTTCATGAATTTCATCTTATTAGATTTAACCTACCAAATCCATCCAGATCCTTTTGAATACTGACCTTATCTTTCATGGTGTTAGCTATCCCTTCCCACTGTGGCTCATCAACAAATCAGATGAGTGGGGCACTTGTGGCAAAAAATTCTGAACAAGAGTGAACCAAGGATTCAGTCCTTGAGGGTACTCTACTCTAGACCTTTTATCACATTGATCTATTAATTACTATTCTTTGAGTGCGAGCATCTAACCAGTTCTGAATTCATCTGATTCTGATTATTATCTAATCCTATATCTCTCCATTTAGGTAGCACAGTGGGTAGAGCATTGAGCTAGAATTCAGAAAAACTCATCTTCTTGAGTTCAAATCTGGCCTCAGACAGATTAGCTCTGTGACTTAACTTTATTTTCCTCAGTTTCCTCATTTGTAAAAAGAGCTGCAGAAGAAAATGACAAATCACTCCCATATCTTTTCTGAGAAAACCCCAAATGGGGCCCCAAAGAGTTGGACATGATTGAAAAATTATGAATAACTAATGTAAACCCTGAAACAGGTTATTTTCAGGAATTGTCAAAATGAGCTCATCCTTTTCCTTTATTAAACATAATCAGGTCAGTTCTCCCAGACTATTGTATTTGTACAGAATGCCTAGAATTGACAATAGTCCAACCAATTCTAAATACTTTATGACTGCTGCTTTCCTTTTTAGATGTTCACCAAGTATCTCTTTAATCATCTGTTCTAAATTTTTTCCAAAACAAAAAATCAATTTTATTGGCCTATAATTTTTAGACTCTGGTCTCTTCCCTTTTTTGGAAAATCAGAGTAACCTGAAACTCTTATAAACATTTAGAATCTCTGTCTATCCCCATCTAAGATTAACTTCTATTTATTCTATATGTATACTATTTATATAAATCTTGTCTCCTCCTACTCCCATTAGAATGTAAACTCCTTTCTTGTATTCCTAACTTTTACTTAGCACAGTACCAGGTATATAATAAACACTTGAATGCTTGGTTGTGTCAATTTCTCCCTGTTTTTCTTCCTATATATTCTCCCACAGATTTCCAAAGAGTATATGATAATAGTGGATATAGATTTGGAGTATGATGGTAGTAAGACATAAACATGGTAACACCTGGCTAAAGCAACTCGCAACTTCAGAACTGCCCTTTCTTTTCTCATCAAGTCCTTACAAAGCTCTCCATTTAGTGAAATGTTCTGGGCTTCCCAAGGCTTGTTTTTCTCCACAGAAAAGAATTGCCAGGATTAGCGCTCTCTCTCTCTCTCTCTCTCTCTCTCTCTCTCTCTCTCTCTCTCTCTCTCTCTCTCTCTCTCTCTTTCTCTCTGTCTCTCTCTGTCTCTCCCTGTACCACCCCACCCCTCTCTCTTATAGGTGGCTCTTTCTTCTGTAGCCACAGGTCTTTTCCTTTTAGTGCCTTCTAGTTGAGTGACATATCTAAATGAAAATGATAGATCCTTGAAATACTGAACTTTTAAAACATGAAGGGCCAGAAAAAAAAAACAATTAAGAAAATTTCTACCATATTTCTTCTTCCCCTTTACTGGGAAAAAATAGTAAATTCCCCAGTTTTATTCTCCATATATAATTTCTAAGAATTATAAAGTAAGGGTTTTTTTTTGCATGAAATTTTCTACAATATTAGATCATTATAATTCCTAGATAATTTCTATATAGTGCCATGTAGTAGCAAATATCTGATGATTTTAGATTCTGTAGGTCACTGCTATTTTGACATGCAAAAAAAGGATTCAGTGTCTTCTTGTGATCATTCTCAAACTGGCTTTTGATCTAAAGGTTGATAGCTGTGTTTTAGATTTCTTGACTAGGTCTTATTCAAATTCTTTTTACCGAGATATGAAATAAACAAAATATTTTCCTCTTTGTCCAATAGTCTCAGAATAAAGATAAACAGAAGGAAATTGAAAGGAAATTGTAATATCTTATTCATATCATCTTGAGATTCATAAAGGACTTACAATAAATCATTATTTAAAGTTATTTATTTATTAAAGTAATTATTAAAGTTAAGAATAATTTTACTAATAAACATTACATTATTTAAAAGTAAAAAATGTATACTTATCCAAATTCAAAATATTAAAGTATATGTAAACTATTTTAGTATATAGGTATAAATATATACTTATAATGTACTTATTTACACATCCATCCATATGGGTGTGTGTATGTGTATGTACACCAATGATTTCATTGAGGTACCAAAACCCCAGAAAAGAAATTGACCTTACAAGTTGTCAAATGTAAATATAAAAACTTAAATTGACAACTATTCCACATTATCATCATTTGTCCTTTATTTTTAGAGGACCAATGTCATCATGAGGTGATACCTTGACTTGTGTTTGAATTGTATTTAAGTGAGGCAAACTTGCACAAAATCATTAATCTCACTCTCCCTCTTCCAGAGTCATCAAAGTCCAATGGTATGAGAGAAGTCAAGATGGCTGGTGATGGTCTAGGATGCAGTGGATGACTTTGGTGTCCTTGGTGCCAGATCATGCTCTAAGCATTTCACAATGCCTGCTTCATCTGCCTTCATGGCCATTGGAACAAATTGTTCTCCTTCACTCATTCTACAGGGAGAAATCTTCACATACTTGGGGTAGACACCTTCCATCTCACCAAAGAGTCTGAGCTCTATCTGTTACCCTCAACTTGGTTTAGCACAGTCGCCAAGCTGATGTTTATCAGGTTTTGACTGCTGAACATGCTGCAGCTTCTTGGAACCCAAGTGAGAGTTAAATGCCAGGTAGACACCAAAAGTGGATGAGTAGCCCTAAAACGGCTCAGCAAGTTCTCACACCAGAGATAGCATTACCCCCTGAATATCCTCCATACACCATAATTTATACCATTAGAGAGTTCCTCAGGGCAGCTAAGGAACTTGCTGAGGGAGACTCAATCAGAAGCCAGTATTCATCAGAAGAAGGAGTGAAATGACTCCAAGAAATGTGAGACCCAAACCTGAGAAAGAAGTCAAAGCTAGGTATATTGATATGGAGCTCTCTGCCTACAAACAATAGTTGAAGTTATGAATAAAATCACTAAGGGAGAGGACCAAGGATGGAAATAAGAGAAAATATTAAGAATGAAAGGACAATAGGAGGAGAAATTGAGAATTCAGAACAGAAAAATGGAAGACAAGATAGTATAGTATCACAAAAGCTTAGAAAGTAAAGTTTCAAAAGTAAGTAATTAATATCAAATATTACAGAGAGAATAATAATAATTTTCATTCATATAGTACTTTAAAGTTTACAGAGTACTATACAAGAATCTCTTCTATTTCTCCCTATTCAATTTTCTTTCTTTCTTTTTTCTTATTCTGGACAATTTTCTAATATATAAAGATCTTTTTGAAATCTGACTATGCTATCCAATGTTTTGGATTTTTGTTATTTCAGAATTTAACAAACTGCCAACTTAAAAAAAAGAAATGACTCCAAGAGCAGTTTTTTATCTGCTGTAATATTCTGCCATATTTTCTTAATGTATAATAATTATAATTAAACTTCTATGAATCCAATATTTAGGAGCAAAAATCCTTCCCAGTCTCAGTAGTGAAATAAAAAAGCACATTAAAGTGGTTCATTACAAATTTGGTTTTTTGGAACTGTTTTATATATATATATATATATATATATACATGCATGCACATGCATACATCTGTATCTATCTAATTCTCTAATTATTATCTATCATCTATCTGTCTGTCAGCCTATGTTTTTCTTAACAAAATAGTAGCCCCTGTACAGCCAACAGTAAACACAATTGAGGGGAGCAGTGTTCCCACAGGTTATACATGATGTGTCTTAATTGACAGGTTCACACATGGAAGGAAAAGATTACTGATTGGCTGAAACTACCTATTAAAAGCTAGTTATTTTTGCAGGAACATGGGTGTGAGGGAAGTGAGAGGAGCTAAGAGAGGCAAAAAAGAAGAAAACTAGTGAGAAAAAAAAGAGAGAGAGAACTCTCAGTGTGTAGGGGTGCCAGTAAAAGGGGTGGTTATCAGAAGTAGTGATACAAAGGAGAAACATAGAAGGAGTGAGCATCAGACATTCTGATGGCATGGAAGAAAGTCAGTGAAGAATGAATAGGATAGAACTCTGTAGTCTGGGGGAGTAAATACTGTCAAATTAGATATGCATTTCTGAATGCTTTTAGGATGGCTCAACTCATCCTTGAATGTAGGAAGTATCCTGGAGATAATTAAGAAATCCTTTGTGGGTACAAATGAGGAGGGCTGCAATGAAGACTATGCTGAAGAGTAGGCAAATAACTCTTCTCAGCATTTTCCATCCCAAAGCCCTCCTCCTACAACATCAGCATAACATCAAAAAGGTTATTATGTTGTTTTCAGATAAGTATAGGGAAAGAGCATTTCCAAGTTTTGATGTTGACTCTGACTCTTAAAATAATTGCAAAATCATGGGTGAATCATGTAACTTTTCTGAATCTTAGTTGTTCTTCATCTATAAAATGAATTGTGCCAGGCAAGGTTGTTATGAGGACTAAATGAATGACAGTGTGTAAAGCACTTTGTTAATCTTAAAGTGATAGCAAAATGTCAATGAATAATCAAGTATAATATGTAATTTTATATACATATATATATAAACACATATCTATATACATGTTTATATTTGGCAAAAAGTTGATTCCTAAATAACAATATTTATCATTTATATTTGTATTGTTACAATATAGTCTATGTTGTGATGGAATACTACTATGCTATAAGAAATGATGGACTCAGTGATCTTAGAAAAACATGGAAGGACTTGCATGAAATAATAAATAGCATAATGAGCTGAACCAAGAAAACATTGTGCAGTAACAGTGATATTGTTTTAAGAATGACTGAGCGGGGCAGCTAGATAGTGCAGTGGATAGAGTACCAGCCCTGACGTCAGGAGGACCTGACTTCAAATGTGATCTCAGACTCTTAACACTTACCAGCCGTGTGACCCTGGGCAAGTCATTTAACCCCAATTGCCTTAGCCAGAAAAAAAAATAACTGAGCAAATAAGTCATTTTGACTATTATAAATATCCAAATTAACTATAAAAGTCATATAAAGTAGAAGTTATATTCACATGCAGTATCCAGAGAAAGAACTAATAAATAGAAGTATACATTACACACACACATACACACACACACACACACCACAACACCCACATACCTATTTGTGTCTAATGGCAGCTACCTCTGGGGCAGGCAGGGTAGATGGAGGAAAAAATGAAGAAATTTATATGATTATTATATATTTAAAATAAATAGCTAATTATACACAGTTTCATGTACAATCATCTTTTTAAAAAAATTATGTTATGAAAATGCTTGTTTTATTCCATAAATTAAAAATAAAATAAGTGGGAATAAATATTATGGTCTTGAAAGACAGACATTTTCAATGTGGAAAGGGTATGGTGAAAGGAAGTTTTAAAATGACCCTTCCCCCATCCCCTCTCTCTGAGATGTGCTTCTGATTCTTTGAACTTTCTACTATATTATCTTTACACTCACTCACCCTGTAGCTTCTCTCATCACCTGGGTCCTTCTCACACTGGAACATCCTTTTACCTTGCTGGTCACTTTCTCCCATTGGTAAGTTCCTTCCAGAGGCTAATTTCAGAGGTCTCTGGGAGACAACCCAGGCTGGCCCCCTTCCATGGGTACTTCCAATTCCCCAAACATCACCACCATATCCTCACTGCTCCCTTGCACAAATATGTTCCTCTCCCCTTTTTCATTTCCCTTTTTGACACAAAAAAGTCTTCTCCCATTAGAATGTGAGCTCCTTAAGGGAAGGGACTAAAAACTCACTTGCATGTCAGATGATCATCTTCCTGATGTCATGGTCCTCTTACAGAAAAAGGACAAATAACAACAATCTGCCACTTAGAATTTTGTCTGACCCATAGTAAGTATTTTAAAATATTTGTTGCTTTTTTAATATCATTTTTTAGACCATCTCACCATTTGCCAAGTAGAGAGAGATGTACTTTGAATGAGTCTGTATTATACTGAGGGTCCAAATAGATGAAATTTGGACAAATAGGTCCAAATCTATGACACAGTGAAGCATTGTATCTTGTCAACACACATAGAGAGAAAAGTGTTTAAGAAGGAATCATTCACTTTGTGATATAAATACTTCAGTTTTTTTATATATAGCAAAAGAAAAACAGGATATAACTGACTCTGAGGAGATGTCGATGTTAACAAGAAGTAGAGAAAACATATGTGCTTTATTAGAAAATAGTGAAAATCATATGAAAACATCATTGGAGTTCAACATGGCAGGAATGGAATGGGGGTAGTAAGGGAAGTCGTAGAACTCTGTAATTAACAACAGGACATGAGTCTAGAATTTATATCTTAAGAATGTTATAGAGTTGGACACTACAAAAATTCTTGAGAGCATGTCCCCAGCCCTTATGAACATAAGTAGCCCTTTAACAGGGCATATAGATGGTACAGTGGATAGAATGCTGGCTCTGAAGTCAGGAAGAATCATCTTCCTGAGTTGAAATCTGGCCTCAAATTTAGTGACCCTGAACAAGTAACTTAATCCAGTTTGTCTTAACTTTCTCATCTGTAAAATGAACTAGAGAATATCACTCCAGGATCAATCACTCCAATATCTTTGCCAAGAAAACCTCAAATGGGATCACAAGGAGTCAGACAAAACCAAAATGACTGAATAACAAATCATTTTGTAAGATTAAAAAATGTTTCCTAAACCCTTTCATGATAGTGTTTATACTAGGGAAATCTTTTAGTTGATAAAAAACTAAAACCAAAACCAAAAAAATGCAACTATAATTTAATAATGCTTTTAGGTGAATTTGTATATCTTATTTTTTAGCACAGCTATGAACACACATACATGTGAAAAATAGCAATGCTTGTGAATGCAAAATATTATTCATTCATTCTGCTGGAGGTATGTCTAAGTCATGTTGCATATTTATGTGAATAGATCTTAATTGAAGATGTTGGGATAGTAAATATACAAATCAAATTGACAATTTGAGGTGTGCATCTGGATTCAAGGACTCCTTTTAATAACTTCCAGGTCCCCCAGAGGTCCACAGCTTGAAGGATGGAAATCCTTGTTCTAGAGGAACAAAAGAAGTTCTTAAATGTTTAAAAGGTGCCCCATCGCTAATACAGTCTTGAAGAAGCAAGAAGAAAGCAAAGAATCACATAGTGACAGTGAAACACTCCAGTAAAACTTGATGGGCTGGAAGGATAGTATCCTTTCAGAATTGGGTGAAAACAAAGGAGTTCCTTGGGAAAAAAAATTGTTTAGGATCTTAAGGTTCCCAGAAGTACTATAGCATATAAATAATAAAGTTTTCTGGATTCAATGGCAAACTCCTGAGATATGCTAAACAAAATTACTTCTGCAATTACGATGATGATATCAGACAGCATTTACTTATCAGAAAGACCTATCAACTACAAATATTCTAGAAAAAGCAATGTTTTGTTTGTGTGTGTACATATACATACATGGTATAGATATCTGTATATATGTATACATACATATATAGGTATAGAATCTATATACACATATACAAATGTATAGAATGTATATTTATACTTATATATATGCATATACATATATTTGTATATATACACATATATATTCCCACATATATAAAACACATACATACACACACATATCTTGTAACATATATGTATGTCCCCTTTGTACCTAAATCCATCTCTTCTCTGTCATGGGTAGCCTAACTCTGAAATTATAAATGATCGTTTTTTTGATCAATTTTTTTTGTTCTCAAAATTATCTTTATAGAGTTGTTATTGTATAAATTGTTCTCCAGTTTTTGTTCATTTCATTCTTCATTAGTTGACTTATGTTGACAAAATTGTTCACTCTTATGATAGATACATTATAGCATAAATTATTCTTCATAAATGATTCTGCTCACTTTAATGTGTATCAGTTCATAAAAGTCTTTGAAATTTTTCCTTGTTTCTTATGGCACAAATATTCCACTACATTCATTTTTGTTGTCAAATCTCCATGGCTCCATTTGGATTTTTCTTAGCAAAGATACTGGAATGATTTGTCATTTCCTTTTTCAGTTCATTTTACAGATGAGAAAACTGAGGCAACCATGATTAAGTGACTTGGCCAGGGTCACCCAATTAGTATCTGAGGTCAGATTTGAACTCAAGAAAATGAATCTTTTTGACTTCAAGTCTGAAACTCTATTCTTTGAACCACCTAATTGCCCCACACTTATATACCATAACTTATTCAGATATTCTTTAATTGATGGACCTTCTTTTAGTTCCCAATTTTTTGTTTTGCATTACAAAAAGAGTTGTTATAAATATTTCTGTACAGATAGTTCATTTCCTTCTTTCTTTGATTTATTTTTAGTATAAGCTAGATCAAAGGTGTAGCATATGCTGTTTAGTAACTTTTTGTGTTTAATTCTAAATTGCATCCTAAAATGGTTGTACCAATGCACAGATCTACTTATAATTTATTGTTTTCCTGTAGTGTCATAAATCCATCAATAAACATTTAGTAAGTGTCTATTATATGCCAATATTTATAATTCTTCTTTCTTGGTCTTCTTTACTATTTTGATGTGTGTGAAGTAAAATACCAGTATTATTTAAATTTTCATTTCTCTAATTAAAAGTGATTTGGAATATTTTTAATGTGTCTATAGGTAGTCTGACCTTTCCCCTCTTGAGAATATTTCATATTGGAATGTTATTTTTACATATCTCAGAATTGAGAACTCATATAGTTATCTGACAGAGCAATGTACTTCTAATTCCTCTTTTTTTTTACTTGCTTCAGTTTCTTCCATAGATAATCTGCAGCATGGCTACAAAAAAAGTCCATTTACATATGGAGATTCACATTGCTTTTCAAGAAATACAATGATTTGTGGGGGGAAAAGAACAAAACATTTAAGTGTGGAAAATTTTCTGAAGATGATAAAGGTGAAATCTAAGAAGTTTCTGAAGATGATAAAGGTGAAATCTAAGAAGATGAAATGGTTGATAGCAATATCAGAAAGTAAGACTGGTAAATCAACAGTCCCATGAGGCAAAAGTCACATATTTAAAAAAATATGTCCTATTTCTCCTCTCATCTTTTTCATTTGCTTCACACTTTAGTTAATACCAATTCCAGGAAACATTTTCTGAGTTTTGTTGTAATGCTGATGATGTCTTCTTTTCTTTAGTTTTTCTTGCTTCTCACAAATTGGTAAAACAATATTCTAAAAGTTTAAAAGCAAATATATAAATTTATATTTATTATCATTTATCAACATTTTAAAATTTACCTTAGTAAACTATTTTTCATTCAACTGAATTTTTTCTTTTACTAAGCTAACAAAGTTATTTTAGATTTGAAAAGAGAACAAAGAGAAAATAAGTATTAAACATTAAAATTTATTTTCCTAAATGTTATCTTTGTTTCTCATGAAAAAAATAATTTTTAAAAGGTGTGAAGTTTTTCCACATTACTTCAAAATTTTTAGATATTTCACTTCTTTTTACAACCAATTGAGAATGATTTTGACTACATAAACAAATGACTTACAGAAAATTTTTCTAAAATAATTGCACAGTGTAATTTCATGATGCTATGTAACCCATTCTTATTATACAGACTTAACTACATCCTAGGTGGGACCTGGGTGTCTCAAAGTTCCAAAGAATATGTCCAAAAGACAATGGATACCACAACGTATTTTTAGGGCAATCAGAGAGACTAGATGTTCTTTTGGGATACTGGCATTTGTGTCTCTGGTGTTTGGTTTGTAGGGGTATACGACTTAAACTGGAGTCGGGGGAAAGAGCAGGCAGGAAAGGAAAAGAATAGCTTGGTCAAAAAAGGAACCCTTTTCCTACTCCTTTAGCACCAAACACATAAAAAGAAGAAAGGGATGGACTCCTATTTGACTCTTAAAGAGGGTTTTAAAATGTTTTGTTCTTACACATCAAAGGCACAGAGGGAAAGAGACTGTGAATTCCAAAGCTTGTAGTTTCTTTCCTTCCCCCACCCCAATTCTTTTCTTTACTAGATTAGGATTACTCTTCTAAAATAACTAAAGCCATTAATAAAACAATAATAATTTCTAGTGAAGGTAAGAATAATGGGCTCACTGTTTCCAGCATGAAGGAATGTAACTTGGTCTGTACATTCAAACTGCTATAAAGAAAACACAATAGAAATGGAGATCTTGAAAACAATTGGTTAAATCTACTTGGATACTAAGATGGCAACCAGTTACTTCTATTCAAGATACCTCAAAACATGTACAAAATACTTCATAAGGAATTATTAGATATTAATTATTTCCTGGAAGATCAGCAAATTTTCAAGTAATTACTTCTTTGTATTGCACTAGATTTAAAAAAAAAAAAAAAAAAAAAAAGGACCTGGTTTGTACATGTGTAAACAGAGTCTGTTTATTCTAAAGGGATTGTGTACTTGTCATTATGCTTAATTGGAATTTGACTTCTTTAGTCGATTTTCTCCCTCCTCAGACTTGAAATCTTTTTTCCTTGTTTATGTGACTGCTAGAGCTAAAGACCTTAGGTCCTTGGATCGGCAGCCATCTTTCAGAAAAGGGTTGTTCAATAGCAAATAGAAACAGCTATAATTGTGCCTGCCTTGGATGAAGCTCTCTCCCTACCCCATCCCGTACTCCCCACCCCAGAAGGAAAAAAGAAATGTCTTGATACAGCTGGAGTTTAGACAAAAAAAGGGAATGTCAAAGCACTTGTTTATAGGAGTTTACTTAAAACCCAAACCAAAAATATCCCCAAACTTTCTTTAGATCCTGCCTTTTTTTTTTTTTTTTTTTTTTTTTTTTTTTTTTTTTGATATTGCTGCTTCCCCTAAACCAAATTCCTTTCCTCAATTAAGTGGGAAAAAAATCTTCTTGGTGGGGGATGGAGTGGTACTTTTGGGTTTTGAGGTCCTTTTAAGTACACAATTACAAGAACAATAGATCATGTGATAGAGGGATTTGGAGAGAAACTTTTTCTATCCTGATTTCAATTCAGCCCCACCTGTTCAGAAGTTTGGGGAAAGACTAAAGGAATCATTCAGTTTCTTTTTTCATTCTTGGAACTATTTTCTGCTTATAAAAATTGAGAATTCCTACAAGAAAACCATGGAAGACATCTATGTAAATATAGCAGTTGTACTAATGTGAGAAAATGGAATACACTCAAAATAAGATACTATTATATATATTAAACATGAGTTTAACTTCATAGGAAAATGATATAAATGCTCTTAATTACTATTGGGGCAATTATTAGTGAGTAATAGTCCTGTTAATCTGAATAAATGGAAGAAATAATTTTGAAGGAGAATAATCTCATCAGTTATCATATACATAAGTATATGATATCAACATCTGAATTATGTATTTTGTTTTATTTTTCTGTGATAAGTTTGTTTCAAATCTAGATATGATAAGAAAGGAAATTAATGCTAGTGTTTTTTAGACTAGCTAATGACTAGAAATCCTTTATAGAATAGAATTTATTTTACATATATTTCAAGGTATACCAAATGTTTAGAGACCTATTAGTTGATGAAATATATCTCTTATAATTAGACGATTATAAAACTTCAGAGCTGACTTCCTTAGGAAATCAACAGCCCAGAGAAGTTTAGTGATTTAATTAAAGGTGAAACAACAAGAAAGGAGCAGAAGTAAGACCAGAACACGGTCTTTTGAATCCTAATCTAAAGCCTTCTCCATAGTACCAAACATAATTGTATTCTTTCATTTTTTTCTTTTCTTTCTTTAAAAAGAAAACAAACAAAAATGTTTACCATATTTATCCAACAGTTTATAGGCACCATTGGAGTAGTGATGGTGACTTATCTAATTTTTCTAAATCCAGCTGTGCCCAGCATAGTATTCTCTCCAGAAGAAGCCCTTAATAAATGCTTTTTGAATTGAATCGAATCCCATGTGCTAGGTGCTCACTTGTTACTAAACCTTAGCATAATCAATAAGAATGGAATTACTGAATTTCAAAATAAGGATTCATTTCTAATGAAGTCCATTTCTTCCCCAGTCAAGTGGCCTATTTTATAACTGTAATGGATTTGTGTATGTGTGAATTTGTGTGTGTGTGTGTAGGATGGTGAGCTGCTGATGAGGAGATACAGAACGCTTAGCTAATGCAATCCCCATGTGGACTATGGAGTATGCTTAGACATTCTGTAATTGGTTCCAATTCATCAACTCATGTATGTCCTGTCCTCTTTGGTTAGATATGGAAAAAGTATTAAGTAGCCAAAGCTTTCCCTTAGATTGGGCTGTTTTGGGTCTAGTTAGCATTTGAGCAATAAAGACAAGATGCTATAGGCTTCCAGGTTGGGAAGAGACCTCAGTTCTTCTCTTATCTGGACAAGCATAACACTGAAAGTGTTTACCCTGCTCTTGTCTCTGTAGTATTCATTCTTTCTTACTTTTAGATGAAGGAATATTGGAGATGGCCAAGATCTTGCGAGCTTTGAGATGTAAGGAAACTAAGACACTGAAAGTCTAAGAGTCAGACAGTGAGTAGTGAAGTCCTAAGAGTGAACCTTCAAAACTGGGCTTAATAATAAATCCCTAAGGAATGACCTGTTAAGAGAACCAGAGAGACAGACTCATCTATCCATGGGCCATGCCAAATTTGGAAGTGAACTTGATGGGGTGAATGCTATACAGGAACTGTGTTAAGCATGAAGCCATTTTTCCCAGGAAATAAAATGGTATAGGGGAAAATGTGCTCCCAAATGCTGACAGGAAATGTTCATATTTCTGTACTTGGTGTTTCATCATAGTCAATATTACTTTGTCAATTAATAAGCATTTATTGCCAGGCACTGTGCCAGACACTTCGGGAATACTCTGTGCTCTCACAGGAATTTGTAACATAAGCCAGGAGATACCAGCAAACAGTCATATGCAAACAAGATATATACAAGATAAATGGGAGAAAATCACTAAAAAGAAGACACTAGCACTAAAGGAAGTTGGGAAAGCCTTCCAGCAGAACATGGAAATTTGGCTGATATTTAAAGAGAGCCAGGATAGGTAAGAAGAAGGGATAAGAGGAGAAAGAGTTCCAGAAACGGGTACAGTAAGTAAAAATTCCAGGATTTAGGAGAAGGGGTGACCTTTGCAAAAAACAACAGAGAACAGTATTACTGGATTGCAGAATATGCAAGGTATAAGGGAAGGGAGGAGGTAAGGTGTAGAAAGACTGGAAAGGAGAAAAGGTCCAGCTTGTCTTAAAAGACAAATACAAGATTTTCTATTTGGTCCATGGAATTGTTTGAATAGGGAAATGATATAGTCAGACCTACTCCTTAGAAAGATCAAATTGACAGGAGTGGAGTATGGAGTACAGAAGAAAGAGGTTTGAGGCAGGTAGACCAACCAGCAGGCTAAAAGAATTGGCTAAATGAATTTTGTTTAGTCATTTCAATATTTCTTATTCTTTGTGATACTTTTTAGAGTTTTCTTGGAAGAGATACTGGAGAGGTTTCCCATTTCCTTCTGCAGTTCATTTTACAGGTAAGGAAACTGGGACAAACTGGGGTAAGTGACTTGCCCAATATCACACAGCTAATAAGTGTCTATGGTCAGATTTGAACTCAAGATGATGAGTCTTTCTGACTCCAGACCTGATGCTCTATCCACTGCATCACCTGGTTGATTAGAGCATTAACAACTGGTGCATAACAATCAGGTGAATAGGCTAGAATGAGAGTTTTAGCCACTAACATTAGAGCAAGATATGCTCAACTCTCCCAGGTATCCCAGAAACCATGAGCAGGAAATTTAGCTGCCTCTGAAAACTAAACCTGTGAGGATATGTGATTTTTTTAAAGGAAAAAAAATTCAAATTCAATTTGAAATCCAAAATGGATTAAATTAAAATAATTAGTTATTTTTAAAACCAATTAATTACAATTTGGAACCATGCTCAAAAAGTTATCCAACTGTGCATACCCTTTGATCCAGTAGTGTTTCTATTGGGATTATATCCCAAAGAGATCCTAAAGGAGGGAAAGGGACTCACATGTGCAAAAATATTTGTGGCAGCCCTTTTTGTAGTGTCAAGAAACTGAAAATTGAATGGATGCCCATCAATTGGAGAATGGCTGAGTAAATTGTAGTATATGAATGCTATGGAATATTATTGTTCTGTAAAAAATGACCAGCAGCATGATTGCAGAGGCTTGGAGAGACCTATGTGAACTGATGCTGAGTGAAATGAGCAGAACCAGGAGATCATTATTCATGGCAACAAGAAGACTATATGATGATCAATTCTGATGGATGTGGCTCTCTTTGACAACGAGATGATTCAAACCGGTTGCACTTGTTCAGTGATGAAGAGAGCCATCTACACACAGAAAGAGAACCGTGGGGACAGAGCAAGGAACACAACATAGCATTCTTACTCTCTCTGTTATTTGCTTGCATTTTGTTTTCTTTCTCAGTTTTTCTTTTTCTTCCTTCTTGATCTGATTTTTCTTGTGCAGCAAGATAACTGTATAAATATGTATCCATACATTGGATCTAACATGTATTTCAACATATTTAACATGTACTGGACTACCTGCCGGCCAGAGGAGGGGGTGGGGAAAAGGAGGGGAAAATTTGGAACAAAAGATTATGCAAGGGTCAATGTTGGAAAAATTACCCATGCATATGCTTTATAAACAAAAAGCTTTAATTAAAAAATGTTTTCAAAGCTTAAACACCTCCCCCAATTAATTAGCAACAGTTACCTGATTATTCAACTAGACTAAATCTAGCAAAACCCTTTGCTTCCCAACAGTTTGTGTATAGGGACCATAGCCATTGGGTGAATATCTTATCATAAATTCACATTTTCTCGTGACTTCAACTTTTCTTTAAACCAAAAACTCATCTTTTTAATACTAATATTCTTTCATTGTTGAAAGCTTTAACACATGAAATACAGCTACCTCTGAAAATTTAAAACTTTGGCCAGCTAGGTGGCGCAGTGGATAGAGCACCAGCTGTGAAGTCAGGAGGACCTGAGTTCAAATGTGACCTCATGCACTTAACACTTCCCACCTGTGTGATCCTGGACAAGCCATTTAACCCCAATTGCCTCAGCCAAGAAAAAAAAAATTAAAACTCTGTATTTGAATTTAAAAGCAGCTAAAGAACAATGGAGAGAGACATGTAGACTATGAATGGGCTGCATTTCTCACACACACACACACACACACACACACACACACACACACACAAATACACAAAAGAAATTATGAAAGACCAGAGTAAAGAAAGTCAATGAGAAATATATAATTAAAGATAAATATGAGCTGGTCATCTTTTGACATGCTGAAAGGGTGATGGATAATGCCTTTCCTCTGTTGGTAATCTCGAATGTCAAGACCATGTTGAATAGATGCCTAAACTTGTTTGGGGAGGAGGGGAAGGGAGTGAGTCTAGTTAAACAATCAAACAACACCATCATTACTAGCTGGTTAGTCTTGAAAATAGCCCATTATTTAAATCCACCTCATTTTTTCAACCCGATTTGTGTGTATTTATAGCTACTGTACCATATTTTGTCTATTAGCAGTTGTTCACAGATCACAAAGTTCTCCCTTTTTTATCTTTCTCTCTCTCCCTACTCCCTAGGTTGGAACATTTCTCTATTATCTTCTTAAGGCTAACCAATTACAAAGTGTGTTAATTCTATTTTTGTTGGATAATAGGTTATTTGCCTTGGGATAAAAATTAGCTAATGATATTTTGTGTTTATCAGAAAGAGATTTAGTAACAGTGACCATTTGGCACAAGGGATTCAATTCAACATGCATTTATTAATAATCTTGTGTGCTAGGGCTGTGGAAATTACAAAGTAGCAACTTCTGGGAAAATAGGAGTAAGAAGAGCACAGGTAGGTGATCTGTATCTTTGGAGGGAACATCCACATTGATGAGATGAAAGACACTTTTGATATTAGAATACAAGTTTATCTTTTCAACAACTTCTTAGTAGTCAAATTCCCTACACACTAGTTGGATACTTAAGATACATTTTTATGTGCAAATGGAACATTAGTAATCTGACAGCATTATTGCAACTCCTCAAATGAGTAGCATTACATGGTATAGCAAGCTCAATGTTTTCATCAAGAAAATGAAGTTATTGGGATAGATGGTCTACAGCAGGGGTGGAGAACATTTTTTTCTGCCAAGGGCAGAAAATTTGGATATTTATAACATTATTATGGGCCATACAAAATTATCATCTTAAAAACTCAAGAAGTGGGAATCGTTGTCTAGTTTTCAGCTCATTATTATTTGTGGTTGCCTTGGCAGGACCAGACAAATAGTAGCCCCTGGGCCGGACATTCCCCACCTCTGGACTATGAGGACCTTTCCAGTCCTAAGTCTTAGGACTCTATATTGCTATGGAAGTGGTGTTTTTTGCCCATTACACCATCATTCTTATATAATTTATTTTCTGGGATGTTTAAATTAATACTAACCCTAGCAATCTGTATAGTTGGCCAAGCTTATCTTCAGTTTCCTCTAACTATGACTTCTATCCTCATAGATTCTCCTCTTCTAGTTGCCTATTCTCCAGTGATATCTGAGAATAATAACCATAATAACAAGCATTAATTATATGTCAACCATATGCCAAACACAATGATAGTTAGTAGAGATAGAAATACAAAAGTGACATTATACTTGCCCTAAAGGGGCTTATAGTCAACTGTGGGGATCAACCATTCTCGTGTGTATGCATAAGATAAACAAAATAAAATAGAAAGCAAATAGATATGAAATTGAGGATATGGGTTTGAACTTCAGCTCTATCATTTATGATTTGTATGACTCTGAGCAAATCATTTTCTCTCTTTAAGCCTCAATTTCCTTATCTATAAAATTAGGAGATTGGACTAGATGACCTTTAAGATTTCTTCCTGCTCTGTCCTAAATCCTATAATCTTAAATGTAATGTGATTTAAAGAGGTGATTGATAGCCAGGGCAATCCAGATGTATCATTAACCTGGAAATATAGACTGGAGCCAGAATGTAAAACATTTTAAATACTAAAAAAAGAAGGTTGCATCTTATCCTAGAGGCTATAGGAAACAAGTGAAACTTCTTGTTCAAGAAAGGAACAGAGTCATAGCTGTACTCGTTCTGTAGTTTTGAAAGATAAATTGGAGAAGGAAAAGAATGAATGCAAAGGAGTCCATCTAGGAGGCTATTATAGAACTAATAAGGACCTGAAATGGAAATTATAGTGTGGATCAAGAAGATAGACAGATGCAAGATAGAATCAATCTCAAAATGGGAAAACTCATGTTTAGAAGCTAAGTTGACCAGCTTAGATGTATTATTCAACTTAACTGACTCAAGAGCTGCTTCTGGTTTAAGGTTCAGGGTTTATTGTCTTCTTGCCTCTCCAAATACAGAAAGATAGAAAAAAACTCAGATCCTCATAAGGAAAATCTGCAGTCCAAGAACACAGACTATATATGGATGTTTGCTGGGGTTTTGTTTTATTATCTGCTAGCAGTACATACTTTTGATTACTGAGCAATGATTTGTACCCTGTCTGATGTCCCCTTTGAGTGTTTTACCTAATTATCAAAGGCAGTGTGATGTGGTTGGTAAAGAACTGGATTTGGGATCAGGAAGTCCTCCACTAAAATCCTATCTTATACACATTTTTCTCTGGGACTCAGTTTTCTCATGTATATAATGAAGGAATTGGATGTGATAACATCTAAGGTCCCTTCCATCTCTAAATCATGATCCTGTGAGTTGATGCTCTCAATTGCCCCAGGACTTTCTAACAATATGAGTTAAATTCAACAAACATTTATTAAGACCCTATCATCTGCAAGGTCCAGTGCTAGATTCTTGGGATTAAAAAGTCCAAAGCTAAATCAATCTTGTCCTTAAGAAATATGTCATATTGAGATTATAGCATCTTCACACAGATTAATAAATGAGACAGTTTGAGGAAAGAAAAGGCAATTATTAGGAGAATCAGGGAAACCTTCAGTAGAACATAGCACTCTAGTTGGGTATTAAAGAAAGATGAGGATTGTAAGAGATGAAGAAAATGGGTCACTGTTAATTAATGTGATATGGCTTGAAGTCCTACTGGTATAGATCCTGGCACATAGGGAAGTCTAGTATAGTATATTTGAGTTAAAAGCTGCAAAAATCTTTCCAGTATTTTTGAGAAAGGAGAACAAGTGCTATGACTTTTAGTGCTGAGTCCCCAGTAGATTATAAAGTCCTTGAAAGTAGTATCTGTATCCCATCTATCTTTGTTTCTTCAAAGCCTATCACAGAGGCTTACCTATAGTAGGTACCTTATCTAATAAATCCTTATCAAGTTAAAAAGAACTTTCATCATAGGTTTGGACCTTGCTGAAAGAACAGTTAAGTTGCTATTACTAGAAAATGCAATAGTGAAGACCTCTTGCCTGACATCCCCATACAGATCCATTGGCTGTGTGGTTTACTCTAGAGCAGTCACAGATAGTGACATGGACTTGTAGCTAAATAGAACTGCATAGATAGTAACTATTTGTTCATACTCACTAGATAATTTAACAAGGATTTATCACATCATCTATCTTGGACAAGACAAGAAAATGTAGAAGCTTTCCTCAGAATTAATGAAGTTCTGCTTAGAGAGATTGAGGAGTGCCTATTTTGAGTCCATGCCTAGTTACTTTCAATGGTGCAAACAGCAATGTTATTTCTGGGTTCTAAATTCCTATGGTAGATGGGCTGGAATGACACCTTTCATTTCTTTTTAAAAATTATCTCTAATAGAATAGCAAAATGTTTAATCTTTCTAAAAAGACAAGCTTCTAGAAGTCTTATTTGACTTTGGAGTCAATTCTTTTTTTTTCTTAAAGCTTTTATTTTCAAAACACATATATAGATAATTTTCAGCATTCACCCTTGTAAAACCTTGTGTTCAATTTTTTTTTTCTCCCTTCCTTCTCCCAACCCCCTCCCCTCCATGGCAAGTAATCCAATACGTGTTAAACATATGCAATTCTTCTATATGTACTTCCACAATTATAATGTGGTACAAGAAAAATCAGATCAAAAAGGAAAAAAAAATGAGAAAGAAAACAAAATGCAAGCAAACTATAACCAAAAAGGTGAGAATATTATATTGTGATATACATTCAGTCCCCACAGTTCTTTCTCTGGGTGCAGAGGAATCTCTTCATCAAAAGACCATTGGAACTAGCCTGACTCACCTCATTGTTGAAAAGTGTCATGTCCATCAGAATTGATCATTGTATAATGTTGCTGTTGCGTGTACAATGTTCTCCTGATTCTACTTGCTTTACTTAGCATCAGTTCATGTAAATCTCTTTAGGCCTCTCTGAAATCATTCTGCTGGTCATTTCTTATAGAACAATAATATTCCATAACATTCATATACCATAACTTATTTAGCCACTCTCCAACTGATGGGCATCCACTCAGTTTCCATTACAAAAAGAACTGCTACAATGTGGATTATTTGCACATGTGGGTCATTTCCCCTTTTTTTTTGGTCTCTTTGGGATACAGGACAAGTAGAGACACTGCCAGATGAAAGGGTATGCAGTTTGATAGCCCTTTGGGCATAGTTCTGTATAGCTCTCCAGAATGGTTGGATCCGTTTACAATTCCACCAACAATGTATCAATGTCCCAGTTTTCCCAAATCCCCTCCAAAACACAGCATTATTTTTTTTCCTATTATCTCAGTCAATCTGAAAGGCATGTAGTGGTACTTCAGAATTGTCTCAATTTGTATTTCTCTGATCAATAGTGATTTAGAGCATTTTTTCATATGACTAGAAATGGCTTTAATTTCTTCATCTGAAAATTGTCTGTTCATATTGCAATCAATTCTTAAAAGAAATTCATTATTCATTATATGACAGGTATAAAGCAAATCATTTCAAAAGGATTGCCTTGCAGGAGGAAGATTCAAACTGGAGAAAAACATGATACCTCTCCCTACACTCCCTAAAAATAGTTTCTAACACTCTTGAACACCTAAAAGAAAGGATTGAGTTTGAGAACCTGCCTAGTTATTTAAATGTCATCAAGCATCTCCTTCACACACACACGCACACACACACACACGCACGCACACACCCAAGAACAAGAGTACTTTTAAAATGATGTTGTACGAAACTAATTTCAATTTAACCAACAGTTATTAAAAGCCTGTTATACCAGGTACCTGCTAAGCTTCTGGAGATACAAAGTGCCTGACCTCGAGGAGTTTACATTCTCTGTATAGTACACATGGAATATTATAATCTCTGAAGAACTAGAGTTGAAGACTATCCCTAAGGTAATTGTAAGGAACATGGTAGGTATGGACAACCTGCAAAATACTACAAATAAAGAATTAATATAGGAGAAATAATAGAAAGGAAAAATACATGTTTCTTCCCCCCTCCTCCCCCAAAAAAGGCTGGTTAAATAACAGGAACTAGGGATAGTTTATCAATAGCTCCTTTGCTATTCAACCATGTCAGAAATGATAGCTATCAGTGGTGTCAGATTCAAATATAAATGGAAGCCACTAAACCATAATAATGATCCCTGTGAGCAGCATATTGACTTAGAAAACTGCAAATTTCTATATTTAATTTTATTAATATATCAACACTTTAAAATCAAATAGGAACTACATTTTAATCTGATTCCAGCAATACTCAAGCATGTTATGGATCTTCTACAGGCTATGTTTTACACCTCTGATCTATGTAACAGAATTTGAGGAAGGCCCCATCACTTTGGCTAGACCCAAGTTTGCTATGAAGAAGACATATTGTTCAGCATGGGCCAGCATTGAAGGAGGGTGGTCTTATGATTTATATCACTGGAAGGAATACCTGCCTTGTTGAGATCACACATGCTCTGGAGTGCAAGAAATTATCAGAGTAATATCTTTTATGTTCTGTGCTGGTCCATTCTAAGCCTTCATATTAATGTTGAATTTTTTAGTTTGGGATGAAGTATACTTAATACATTTTTACTGTTTAAAAAATAACGATAATTTAAAAAATCTGTCATAAACATTACATTTGAAAATATCAGTCAATATATTGATCAATTGATTTGAAGACCTAAAAGATCTTATGCTTTATCACAGTCCACCAGAGGTCAGTATATTCAGTGAAATAATAGGAACAGTTTATGTCCTTGCGCATATAAAATTCACCTGAAATGATACCAGGTAATCAATAGATTTTAAATCATTATAAATAAAATGAACAGATGTATAGCACAGCATTACATCATATTCATACACAATCCAAAGAGGTTTTGAATCATACAGTTCAGTCTTTCCAAGGATATACTGTAACTTGGCATCTGGTATGAATGTTTCCTGATATGAATGTATAGAAGAATAGCTTGATGGATTGGTTAAATGGTTAGCTTTTGAGTCAGAAAGACTACTTAGATTCATGACTTATCTACATACTGGCTATGAGATTCTGGGTAAGTCATTTCATCTTAATAATAAACAGAAGATAAATGGAAAAGATTTGAAAAAAAAATTTAAGAAACTGTTTTCTCCACTAAGAATAGTGGAATCACCACACCTAGATCCTACTATTACATTCCTTCAGATGCTTTTCAAGGAGCTAGAAATGGCACTAAGAGAACAGAGAGAGGGAGTAAGATTAAATTTTAATGACAGATTAAATCATACATTTAGAAATGTACCATTATGAGGCATTGAAGAACCAAAATACAAGGAATCTAAAGGATGGAAAGATACCAAATGTGTGGAAAAATCTTAAACCTTATTAATACTAAAGTTGAGACAATATTAGTAATTACTGATCTATATAGGTACTCTATAAGCTATAAAAAATCTTTATTAGAGTCATCTATATATGAATTGAGGATAATCTCAGTGGGGGTATTTAATAGTAGGGAACAAGGAGGTTTTCACTAGTGAAATTCAATAATGGATCCGCATTTGATACTGTTATCATACTCTCCTCCAGGATATTATCTCCTTTCTGGATTTTCATAAGACTATTCTTCTCTGGTTCTCCTTTTACTAACCATTTATCAATCATCTCCTTTGCTGGCTCATTTTTCAGATAAAATCCCTTATTTAACTGTGGCTGTTCTCTAAGACTGTTCTAGGCTCTTTGCTCTTTGGCTTAATTAGCATTTGTATGCCTATGACTCTCAAATCTATGTTTCCAGCCCCAATTTCTCTACTGAGTTTCTATCCTCTTTACCAGTTATCTATTGAACATTTCAAATTAAATGTCTCAGAGACATTTCAAATTAAATGTGTACAAAACAAAGTTATTATCTTTCCCTAAAAATTATCTCCTTCCAAACGTCCTCATTTTTGTCAAAAGAACTATTAGTACTCCATTTTCCCAGTTGTGCTAGCTGATTGCTATCCTTAAATCATTACTGGCCCATCCCACATATACAATCAGTTTTCAAATGTTGCTGTTTCATCCACCACAACTTTTCTCCCATCTGATGACTTTTTTGGTACTCATCTTTGTTTTTGTACTTAGCACTTCTCACCTAGATTATTGCAACAGTCTCAAATCTCTTACTACTACAATGCACTCCCCTCCTTTTTTTACTTTTAAATTTCTTCATAACTTTGGTTCAATATATCTTTCCAGTTTTGTTTATTGAATACTACCACCTGACTCCTCACTCTAGATCCATGCATTCTGTGAACTTTTGTTTCTCAGATATTATACTCCATCTCTCATCTCAGTGCCTTTGCATTTGAAGAAGGCACTGCTATCTTTATCTCTCCTTAGAATTTTTAGAATCTTTTCTTTTTCTTCAAAACACAGCTCAAGTAGCATATTGTACATCAAACCTTTTCTGATCTTCTTAAATGCTATTGCCCTTTTCAAAATAATGTTTTAACTACTGTATATTTATTTTCTTTATACTTGTTCTTTATCTTCATTTTTATTGCTCTTGTTAGAATAAAAGTTTCTTGCAAATAAGGATTTCTTTCTTTCTTCCTTTGTATTTATATTCCTAACAGTGCCTGGCACATAGCAGGCAAAAATCAGTTTATTGATTAATGAAACTATCTCTATGATGGAGGAGATTCTGTGAAGAATTTCATCCAGGAAGGATTCCTTATGGATGGTGAAGTTCCTTAGATCCTCCTCTTCTTTTGAGGACAATCTTGTGTTGATTGCTCTAAGCCTCAAGGCATCTGAGAGCCTCCTCGAAAGAGAATTCAAAGGATTAAGACAGGATTTAGTTTGTTAATCCACACATGAAAGGCCAAATGGATAGAGAATGCTTATTGCCCAGATCTCAAGATGTATCTGAATGGACACCAAATAGCGCTTGTCCAAGAGTGTGTGTGTGTGTGTGTGTGTGTGTGTGTGTGTGTGTGTGTTCCCACACACACATGTGTCTATCCATCTATCTATCTATATCTGAGACAGATAATTCAGATGGGCAATAACTAGGATCAGAGTCTTTAAGGAAGAAGAGAACTGGCTGGATTGCCTTCAGAAATTGTAAAGAACTTTTACTTCCCATAAAAATAAAGTCCTATCGTTTTAATATAAACAACTGTTAGTGTCATACTATTGATGCCAAATGGTGGGAAAGATTAGACGGCAACATATAACCAGTGAGGAATTCTGAAGAACAGGAGTAAAGAATGTCATCAATGAAATGAATGAGAGTAATAGTAGGTAGACTGATCACTTTAGAAGATCAAGAATTGACAGGTGATTGACAAGTAAGATCTTCAGCATATTGGATCAATTTCTTGTGGTGAAGTTTTTGAAGCATATGATCAATAATTACAGAAGATGGACAGGAATGGATGCATGTATGTGTGTGTGTTTGTGTATGTGTGTATATATGTGAAGAGAATATGATTTGCTTTGTTAGGGAGAGTTCCTATGAGACCACAGATCTATTAGTGTTGAGCACTAAATTGCTGTAGGAGAGGGATGTTGAAAATACAACTTATCTAGATTTAAGTAAAACATTTGATAAAATCTCTCATGAAATTATTATGGAAAATATGGGAAGATGTTTACTGAATAAAGACAAGCAACAAGCCAAGCACTGGGAATACAAGTACACACAAAAAAGAAAAAAAATTTCCTACCTTCCAGAAATTTATATCATAATGGGAGAAGATAATACTCACAGCAGAATTGAAAAAATGAGAAGAGGGGGTATACCCATACAGGAGGCATTGTATTCAATGGGAGCAAGAAGGGAAAGAAGCTTGGCTGGTCTGGATCTTTCTTCCAGATAGAAGCTCCAGGAAGAATTTACCAATAGGAGAAGTGTTGGAATGCTTACAAAGTGTTAAGTCATTAGAGTTGATAGAGACAATAATTATCTAATTTAGCATGGTTCAGTTTGATTGATCTGATCTTACAAAGAGATGTTATGGGCCAGAAGAAGCAAGGTACTAAGTAGAACTGATAAAAAAAATGCTTATGTTCACACCTTTAGAGAGATCATATAAACAAGAAGCTCTTAGGGCCAGAGAGCACTCTGGGAGGAAACCCATAATCCCACTCTCTCAGAGGAAATCATATATAAGAAGCAGACAGAGGCTCAGTGGGTAGTTCAGCTGAAAAGACTGAGAGGGGAGCGTCAAGTGAGTTCAGAGAGAAGCCCTCTCTCGGAGGCAAGAGAGATTCATTCCATCTTCCACCTTTGTGTTGGCTGGAGGCTGAAGGAAGCAGAGGCAGAAGCAAAGGACAAAGCTGCAAGAGCTCTTAGAACCAAGGAGAGAGAGAGAGGCCTCTAAGAAAGCTAACCAGGCTTAGAAAGAGATAGGAAATAAACATTTGAACTTTTATCACCTGGCTGTGTTTGGGGTGATTATTACTTGTAACTGAAACTAAGGCTGCCTCCAGAAAACCTCAGCAAGAAACCTGCTCCCAGAGAGAACCATCATGTTATAAAGAAGAAGAACATCACAGAGAAGGAGGCCAGCAAGGCAGAGGGACATTTCAGGATAAGAACACTTTAGAAGAAGATGGAACAATAATTGAATAATGTGGTAGGATAAATTCAGAAGTGACTGAATGACTGAACCAGAAGAAAAATAGCTAATTGCTTGGTGCCATATTGGAAGAAAGTTTCCAATGGTTCTCCTCAGGAACCAGTGTTTAGCTTTAGTTTAAGATGAGCTCCATCTTCAACTGCTCAAACTACCACAGAAAATAAAAAATACAGGGACTCAATGTTCTTGGGATTTATTTTGAGATTAAAATCTTTGACATGTAATTTTCTTTAGCAAATTGTGTAACTTATACTTTTGTTTTCTTACCTGTGAAAACCCCAATTCAAATGATCAGGAAATCATTAAACAAATGACTTAAGATGACTTAGATAATCATAATAATAGTTCACATTTATGAAAGGCTTACACACTTCCCCTGCCCCTAACGACAATCTCATGCTAATAGGTAATATAAATATTATTAGCTTCATTTTACAGATGAGGAAATGAGCTCAAAAGGGTGATGTGGCTGGTTACCCACATAGCTAGGAAGAGCCAGAGCAAGGCAGGAATGGTTCTCACTAGGATAGATTAGACTTCCAAACCTCAATGGCCTTTGAATTGTATCTCATTGAAAATGATTTCATGAGTTTTTTTCCATCAGATTTATCAATCAATTGACATTTGTTAGGGACTTTTGTGACAAACATTGGGGATGCCAAGAAAAAAGAAACAACAATTTCTGCTCTGAAGAAACTTACGATCTAGTGGAGGGAGCCACATAAACACAAATAAGCATGTATAAAATAAACACATGATAGAGAGAAGTTGGTCTTAGAGGGAAAGAAAATAATAGCTGAGGAAATGGAAAAAGCACCTTCAGGAATAGATACTTGAGTTGAACCTAAGGTTAGGCATGAAGAACATTCTAGGCAAAGGAATGATGATAGGTGTGTCTTGTGAAAGGAATAGCAATTAAGCCAGTAAGACTAGAGAGTATGTGGAAGGAAGAAATGTATTAAAAGACTAAAATGTCTCTCTGTTTCTCTCTTGTTATCTCTGTCTCTGTGTCTCTCCCTCCCTCTCTGTGTGTGTGTCTCTGTCTCTCTGTCTCTCTATCTCTCTCTGTCTCCCTTTTTCTCTCTGTTTCTCTTTCTCTGCCTCTTTGTCTGTCTGTATGTCTGTCTCTCTCTCTCTCTCTCCTCTGTCTCTGTCTGTCTCTTTCCATTGGGGAATGAAGTTTGCCTACAGCACAGATATTATGAATTGAATTGGGGTGGGGAAATTGCTACTTTCTCCCTTTCTTTTTTAGGACCCAAGGCCCTGAGAATCAGGCATGGGATTTTGATCTGTATCTTTTGACATTTTCAGTTTGAGGCACAGATGGATACCTAGAGTACCTAGATTTGGTAGCCTGAGACATTGTGACCTTGGAGGCAGACTTCCAGGCTGTATATTATTGTCAACCCAGCAGGCAGGGCCTGAGAAGCCAGAGTACTGAGAAGTGAGTCCAAAGAAACTTTGGACTTGGAACTTGGTAGGATTAATTCTATGTAGGAAATGAGTTACGCTATAAACATTAATCCCTTCTCCTCTTTAGAGACAGAACCTGTGTACAGAGGAGGGGTTATGCCTTCATATGGTGGGGATAATGTTTGCACATCTGTTCTTGTTACACTTTTAAATAAGCATTCCTTCTTAAAAGTTTGTCTGGCTGTCATATTATTAAATGGAACTGAGATGCAGAGAACATTAAGGGAACACAATTGATGGGATCTTGAGCAGGTAAGATGAGGCAGAGAGACAAGACACTTTCAAAATGGAGGATAATGAAGAACCCTGTCAATAGGGTAAAATGTAACAAGCCTGGCTCATAGGCATCAGGGGCCAATGTAAGCACTGTTACCCCAGAAAAGTTCATTAGGCTGCAAGGCAAAGTCATGCTTGGGCTATCACCTTGGTTATAGAAACCCTGCCTCCTGGAGCCTTTCATTCTAGAGTTAAAGAGCTATGGCTCAGCTGACAATTTTCATTAGAAAAACAACCTGTCTTCTTGGATCATTTAGTAATGAGAAATCTCATGATCAGGTCTTGCATTTCTGATGAGAGACTATAGGCTAGAGTTTTGCTCAAACAACTTCAAACACAAGACTCCTGGACCCCCAGGGAGGTATGGGGCTGGGTTACTCTGCTGAGTGATGGTGACAGTTGAGTATTCTTTATGAAACACAATGCCTCATTCCCAGAAGTAAAATGATATTGAAGAGGATGACTCAGGGTTGCACGATGCACTTCTTCCATAAAATGTGAATTGAGGCATTTGATTTCACCAGAGAGGGGTGATACACAATTCGGCTTCTATTTAGCCATGCAGGTGGCAAGATCATGCACATGATTATCTTTCCTTAACACAAGGGAAACATACCAAAAGTTTTTTTTTTTTTTATGGTGTAAATGATTTGGAACATCGATTTGAAATTCAGCTGATGTACAACAATATGCAAGTTTCTATGAAAGTCTGTGATACTCAAACCTTGTATGGAACAATCAATCAGTAGATCAACAAGCAATTATTAAATACCCACTATTTTCCAGACATTGTGCTAGACACAAGAATATACAGAAACAAAGGACAGTAGTACTCCTTAAGGAGATTTCAGTCTAGCCAGAAAAGACAACATAAGTCTACACACATGCCTTCATATTTGTAGATATATGTCAATATATATGTATATTCAGCTATGCACATAATACATATATAACTATATATAGGTATATACAAAATATAAGCCCAGAAGTTGATTCATGTTACTAAAAAAAAAAGTCCCACTAAAACAGGATATTTATTGATGACTATTGTTATCTGCCCCTGACACAGGTAAAAGACTGGATGACTACTTATTTGAAAGATGTTGCAGAGGAGCTTTCTATTTTGATCAGGAGTTGAAATCAGTAACTCCCAAAATTCCTTTCAACTATACAGAGTCTTCTAAACTCAAACAGAGATCAGACCCTTTCTGTTATCCTGGCCATTCTGTAGTTTGTCTGTCTTTGAATTTTATACTTATAGATCCATAGGCTTAAAGATTTAGATCAACTCTCTTATTCTATACCTGAGAGAATTAAGACCCAGTGAAATTAAGGAACTTGATCAAAGTCACATAGATAGTGTCAGAGGTATTTTTACTGTATTAAATCTTGCTTTTTGGCCAAAGCCAAGTAAAGTAGATGTAGCCTATCAATGAAGACTGTTTTTTCAGGATGTAATGTCAAGGGATACTTGAGATTTGATTGTTTTTTGACTGTATGTCTCTAATCTCTTCCATATTCCCATATAGGTATATGGTGCTGGATTAATAAATTGGGTCATGGAACTGGATTTTCTACAAGGACTAGAGTAAAGGCAGTGGTTAAGACCAAGATATCTCCATGGAAATTAAAGAACCCTAAGTGTACCCTCCAAAGTACTGTTATAAAATAATTGACGAGGCTGAGTTTCACTGTTACCTAATGATATATGTGAAGTTACATGAAGGAAAGTGATGAATGATACAGCATTTTCTTTTTCCAGGTAAAATAATGATGCATTGAGTTGTATTCCTACAACATAAAGAGGGAAATAAAGCTCTTTAATTATTGATCCTTATTCGTTTTTACTGAGTGAAGGGATTACTAGGCCGGATGTGCTCTGATGAGAAAGTCTATGGTCATGTATTACAGAAAGCCCCCAGCATTCATGGTGAGTACATTTTAGAAGTTCTGTGGAAGACTATCTACCAGTAGCCACAGTCCTGTTGCAAATCATATCTGACATTTACAACATGTCCAAAAGACTTAATACAGTTTAAAACTTTAATGAAATCTGCTTTTGACTTTTGAGACACCTTGTATATACATAAGACTTTGAGTTCAGTTTAAAGCTTTTATACTAAGACTTTTGGGGACATCTTGTATATACCTAGCTTTTAAAGTATAAAGTACTTTACCTATACTAGCTCATTTGATTCTTACAATGACTCTGTGAGATAGGCAAAATAGATGCTATTATCCTCATTGTATATTTGAAAGTCTCAGCTACATGGGATACATAGCGGAGTTCCAGAAGAATAGTTTGTTAACTCATTGACCATTTCCTGAAAAATTCAGGTCAAAAACTTCGAGATAAAGGACCTTCTAGTGTGCCTTGTTTATTTCAGACATCAGTTCTTCACCTCCAAATAATTTTCCATGGAATAAACTACATATAGGAATCATAGGATTTATATCTGGAAGGAACCTTAGCTTAGTCCCCTACATTTTATTGAGATCCAAAATCAAGAACTTGTCTATGGCCACCGATAGTAAGCAGAACAGTGATTCAAGGTCAAGTCCTCCGAATCTAGAGGTTTTCCATGTCCATCCATCTTCAGATAGCTCTCCTTTCCAATATCCTCACTGAGCAGTTCTGCCCTCTGCTGGGCTCAGGAAAAAGAGATTATTGATAAAGAAAGGCTATGTTGGAAAAAAAAATAAACAAACCTAGACACTGTTAGGAAACTGGAATTTTGAATTTACAAATCTGGAAGGTCATTCTCCTGTGACAGCCTCCATTTTGCCTTTCCTGTCTTTAAATATTATTTTACACCTTTTCACTTGGAAACTTTCCCTCTTCTTGGTACAAAATGGATGAAACATGCTATCACAAAACCTTTCTAATGAGATAAATTTCATTAGTAACATCTCCCCATTTCCGAGGTCTTATCTTGACCCTGTAAGGAAAAGCAGAGCCAGTCCATGGGAGAACACTAGAGCACTATCCAGATGAGGTCAAACTGGTCTTGCAACTGTTCCCATGTATCTCTATCTTCTCTCCATTCTCACCTTCTTTGCAATAGAATCTCCCCCCCCCTTTTTTTTAATTCCCTTCTCCCAAAGGTTTCTTCTTCATGCAAAATAAAAGGCTGAGAACAGCAACAACCATGATGTTGGGTGAAAGCTTTCCCAGGCCGTAATTACCAGTGGTTCCTTTTGCCCAGCAGAGGGTAGCATTGGGACATTTAGCAAAGAAAGGAAAGGCCCCTCCGCCCTACAGGTGGATGTAATACAGGACTGAGGCAGCATCTTGTTAGAGGTCACCACCTTTGAGGCAATCCCCCGGGAAGCCTTGCTGCCATGTGTGGGCCACAGAAAATGAGCAGATGATAGGGATGAAATATTAAATGATACCTTCCCACTGAATGAAAATGAGTTGTCATTTAGCATTTTATCAGCAGCTGACAGCCTCCTTGAGCTTCAAGATGGTTTTACTTAAATGCAGGAACTGAGTTAACTCTTGTGCCACCGCACTTAGTGAGAACCATATGTGGAAGAGGAGCCACCGGTGGGAAGGGGAAGTTTAAACGAACAGACTTTGGAGGAAGGAGGATGTGGTGTGGGGGGAGGAGGGGAGACGGTGCAGATGCCGGCAGAGCTACGTTTCCAGGAAGATGGCAGGGAGGAAGGAACCCATGTAGCTACATGGGCTAAGCTCACTAATGATTTGAGCCCTTTGAGAGGAAGGCTGTGGTTAGAAAAAAAGACATAAGGGGATGAAAGAGATATTAACAGAAAATAAAAACATTATCCTCCAAACACCGAGAAAATAAAAAAAACAAACAAACACAAAAGCCTCCAACACCTTGCCAATACCCTCCAGTTATCCTTGTTGTCTCTTTCCGCATCGATTCTGCTTGTTAGAAGTGACTTAAGGGAGGATGCTATTTGTTTCCAGCCCTTTGACAGGACTGTATGTAGTAGGTACCAATGATCGACCAATGAGGTTGAAAGGGACTCATATTCTTTAATGTCTGAAGAGAAAAAGAAGGTGTCCTTTGGTCTCCATTCAGGGCTTCTATACTCTATGGGGACCCAGTGAATGCTCCTAAAAAGCAAAAGGGTCTACAAACCATGCTTTTTACACAAAACGCTATGAGGTGGGACTTTATACCGGAATCAGGGAACTGTAACAAAGAGCATCCTCAAGAGACCCAGGGTCCAAGAAACCAAGCAGGGGGAGGGGCTAGAGTGACTAAAAAGTGCTGCTGACACTTTGAGGTCTTTCTCTTCCAACCTGATTAAATAATAATTATATACATGGGCAAAGGTTCCCTGCTGCTACCAAAATTGAATCCTTGTTGTTCCCCGGTGTATCTTGTTTCTTTACAGATAGTATTGATTCACTCCTCTGGATGATTAATTTCAGGCCCTCAATTCTACCCACACTCGTTGGTTTGAAGCAAATGAAATCCCTGTTGTTTGATAATCATGAAAAAACATAACAGTAACAGCTTAAGGCACTATTTTGGTTTGGAATGGAATATTTCTTCTAATTTAGAGCCCTAAGTATGGTTGGTTAAGCTGACTTTTTACCAATGGATTTGTTAAATTTATAGGTAAGGAGATTGTTTATAATTGGTCCCAAATACTGAAACTCCCTTAGGAATTTGCTTTCAAAATTCTATCCTTTGAATGAAAGCATTTTCAAAGATAGCACTTAGATAGAAGAAGAAAAAAATAGATGTACTGAATTAGTCCAATACAAATGAGTCTATACAATAAGGATCATTCCCTGTCTCCTCAGCAACTTTTTTTTCCCTTACCGTTACTACTATTTACTACCATTGTCTTCAAAGATCTGGATTTCCAATCTGTCTCTGCACCTCATTACTGTTCAGTCATTTCAGTCATATCCAATTTTTCATGATCCCATTTAGGGCTTTCTTGGCAAAGATAACAGAATGATTTATTATTTCCTTTTCCAGGTCATTTTACAGGTGAGGAAATTGAGGCAAACATTGTGAAGTGACTTGCCCAGAGTGACACAGTTAATAAGTTTCTGAAACTAGATTTGAATTCAGGAAGATGAGTTTTCCTGGCTCTCTATCCACTGCACTAGGCTGAATTTACTTTTCTTCTCTGCAGGTAAATGATATCTGAAGTACTTAACCCAGAACTCTTGTGAGAATCAAATGAAAAAATAGCTATCAATTACTTTGTAAACCATATTTTATAAAGAAAGCTCATTAGAAAAAAAACTGAGGAGAACTTAGTACATTCTTTTACTCTACTACTATAGAAACACCAGAAAATAAAACTGATCATAAAAATAAGTTTATGTTTTAGATAGAATTATTTTTTGACATTACTGAATACCTAAACCTAGTTTTTTATTATGGACATCCCCAGTGATTGTATTGGTTTAGGGAACTTCTATCATAGCAGATCAGCAGCATTTCCTTTACAATTAATAGTCTCAGAGACTTTTCTGGCAGACTGAATGGTTAAATGATTCGCCTAGGGTTAATACAGCCAGCATGAATCATAGGCAGTTCTAAGCCTGCTCTCTATCCACAATATTTGCTGCCTCTTTTTAAATTTCTGTTTCCTTTAGAGAAATCTTTTCATGTACTTTTTGTCTTTCAACTACACTCATAATTTTCATGACCACAAAGATTATATTTTATAGTTCTTTGTGGCCCCCTTGACACTTAGTCTAAGAGTGCATAGAACAATAGGACCTCAATAGTCAATTGCCACTTGATTAAATGCCTGATTAGTAATTATCCCAAGTGAAGAAAAGAATTTTTCATTATAAAGAACAAAAAATGATCAACTTTCAATATATCAGTTGGTTTTCCTGAACTTTCTCCCCACTTATGTTATATTTATTATAAGAATTGGCTCTGTAGGAGAGGAAGGAAAGGAAGGATACATTGGGAAATGTACATGATATAAAATTTTAAAATACCAGTAAAATTGCAATTGAACTATTTAACATTTTTTTGAATGCCTACAAAGCACTAGGCACTGTTCTAGGCACTGGACATATAACGACATAAATAAAATAGTTCCTGATCTCAAGGTGCTTGGGATTTAACTGGAGAAGAAAACAGGCATATAATGGTATAAACAAAATAGACATAAAATAATTTGGGAGGAGAAGGTTGTAGAAACTGATAAGGTAAGAATAAACAAAAGCTTCATGTTAAAGATAATTTTTGAGCTAAGTCCTTAGGGAAATTTGTTGTTCAGTTGTATTTCTGTCATGTCTGACTCTTCATGATCTCACTTGGTAGAGATATGGAAGTGGCTTACCATTTTCTTCTCCACCTCATTTTATGGATGTTGAAACTGAGGCAAACAGGATTAAATGATTTGTCCAGGTTACATAGCCAGGAAATGTTTTAGGTCAAATTTGAACTCAACACTACCTAGTTGCCCTGAAGGAAACTAGGGATTATACAATATGAAGGTGAAGAAGGAATAAATTCTAGGCATGCTGGAGAGCCAGAGCAAAGTCATAGTGATTCAAAATGGACTTTCACATATAAGGAAAAGTGAGAAGGTCAGAACTGGGGAGGACCCTAATATATATGTGTGATAATGTGTGACAGGAAAGGTGGGTTGAAACCAAGTTGTGAAGGGCTTTAAATGCTAAGAAGAAGAATTCATATTTTATTCTACAGGTAGTAGAGAGTCACTGGAGTTTATCAAGTAGAGAAGTGACATGGTCAAGAAAATCATTTTGATATAACTATGCTGAGAATGGATTGCAGTGGAGATGTAGGGAGAGCAATCAGGAAGCTATTACTATCATATAGGTGAGAAGGGAGAAGTACCTAGTTGTGTGAGTAGAATAAGGGGGACATTTATAAAAGATGATATGGAGGTAAAAATGAGAAGATTTGACACTTAATTAGATATATGAAGTGACCAAGATTGAGGAGTTGGGAATGAAATGGAGGTTGGGAACTAAGGATTGTATCTTTGAGTATATCTCTTCAACACAGACATGATAATTGAACCCATGTGAAATATTGAGATCACCAGATGAGATGTAGAAGGAACAAAACTGAGAGTCTAGGACAAAGCCTTACTTAGGAGACACCCACAAAATTGTTATTTATGTGTAATTAAGGGGAATAAAGTTTTTTTTTAATAAAAAAAGGACATACCCACAATTAGTGGACAGATCATGAATAACAATCTAGCAAAGAAGAGTGAGAAAGCAATCACATAATTATTAGGAGAACCAAGAGAAAATAGTGGTAAGAAGATCCAGGAGAAGAAGATAATCAACCATTTCAAATGCTACTCAATAAACCCAAGAAAGTTTAATACTGAGAAAGGGACATTTGATTTGGCAGTTAAGACAGCATTCATAACTTTGGAGAGAGATATTTCAATTAGATTATGAGGTTAGAACCTAGATTTCTGAGAGTTTACAAGATTAAGAAGAAAGTAAGTGGAAGAACTTGAAAAAACTTAGCTGAAAAGGAGATGAGATATAAGATGATTGTTACTGGAAAAATAGGCTGTAATAACGTTTTTTAAGGATAAGGAAACAAAGATGTCTACAGACAGCAGGGAAGGAGTCATTTCTTAATAGAAATTTAGACAGGAATGGATAATTGTAGTGGCAATCATCAGGAGAGGATGGGAGTAGATCAATGTATCTTGCAGAAGGGTTGGTCTTGACAAAGGAGAAGTGATAACTCTTTAGAGACTGAAATGAAGGAAATATTGGAGATTAATATGAAAGAGTGTGAGATGAGAAGGAAAAAAGAAGGAAGTCTCAGTTAATACCTTTCTTTTTTCCTTTGTTTATTTTTCTTCTTTTTTCCTTCCCTCCCTTCTTTCCTTCCTCCTTCCCTCCTTCTCTCCCTCCCTCCTTCCTTCCTTCCTTCTTTTCTTTTAATGAATTATGAGATGAAGTCCTCAGTAGAGAAGGTAAGAAAGGAGTTCTACAAAATCATGATAGAAATAGAAGAAAATAAAGGCTTGGAAGAACTCTTCTGTTAAGTGGGATAGAGAATTAATTAGTGAGTAGAAGAAATGCCTTGCAATAGTGAAAGCCCAGTTGAGATTAGACAGCATACATTTATTACAGACTCAAGAGGTATTAGGTTTCATGACTTTCTGAAGTAGTGTGTGAGTAAAAATGAAAGGGGTAGACCGAGGGAATCATGGTTGAAGTCTGACAAGGCAAGATCAGGAAGAAAAGCAAGGAGAAAGATTTGAGAGTAGAAAATAGCATAGAGTTGAGATGTTTCATCAAGAGGAAGAAAGGATGTATATAGATGGTTAGATAGCTAGATAGATGGATGGATATGTATGTATATATTTATTTAAGTAAATCTGAGGTAACTAATTGGGAATAAGAGATGACTATCAGTTACACCCTAAATTCATTGAGGAAAAAAAGCTCTGGGGTTCAGAAGACAATGGTCACCAGGACCTGTATTGGATGATAAATTTGGATAGAATGAACCTTCAGAGAGAGGAGTTTTCTGAGAAAGAGAGAGAGAGAGAGAGAGAGAGAGAGAGAGAGAGAGAGAGAGAGAGAGAGAGAGAGAGAGAGAGAGAGAGAGAACGTGCATGTGGGGAAATGGCAATAAAGAAGCAAAGAGTTTTCTTCATTACCATAACCTGTGAAACTGGAGATTGAGAGAATGCTTGACACCAACTAGAAAAAAAAGCCAGGGAAAGTGTGATCTAAAGAAAGTCACCTTTCAGACAGTGTTTGGAAGATAGAAGAAACAGAGAAGTGATTTAAGATGAGATGACATTTGTTTGGAGCATAATGTTCAGTGTACCTAATGGAAGAGGCAGTCAAATCTGTGGGGGGTTAGGGAGGTAGGAGGTGTAGGGTTGAGGTAGATAGGAATAAGGAAACTGGAATCTGGGATTATAAGGGGTTGTTCTTCATCAAGCTAGGACTTCATTATCACTGAGACAGGGAAAGTAAGAGAAGGTTGGAGTATACTAACCATTGGGAAATGAATTTACTCAGAATATCAGTGGATGGAGAGAGTGAGTGGAGATTACCTGCTGAGGAAGCAGGTGATCTCAAGGTCAATTTCACACAAGCTGCATTGCTGTGTCCTGGGAGGCCTTAGGAAGCCCATGTCTGTATGCCCAGTCAGGAGGCAGGAACAGCATTTTCTACTCTGCCCTCCTATTCTGAACCTTATTCTTAAAACCATACCTTCTACCCTGGTGCTTCAGCCTTATTAGCTTTGATTCTGGAATATGAAAAAGCATCATTATCAGAGCAAAAAGATGGTTGTTTACCTATCTGTAAGGCTGATAGTATTATTTCTGTCTCAGGGACCATTTCTTGAAAAGGGAGAGAAGTAAACTATTAAAAAGTTTTTATTCTCATTTGAAGGAGATACTGAAGAGTATTTCTTTCAATTAAGCTGTCTATACATGTAAACTGAAGAGGTGAATTGAGATTATGCTCTAGATAAGCCAATCTAAAAATGAAATCACATTATTTTGCCTCAATCATTGGAAGGATAGATCTATATATGAACATTGAGTCTAGTCCCCTTATCTTAATTTCAAGCAGAAATCTATTTTCATCTTTAGGTAATTGTCCTAATTCTTCACTTCATTGTGTGTTTCCCTGGCAGAACCTGCTGTTACATTAATTAATTGGATACTAGGTAGAATCTTGGTGAGCTACTTACTGTGCATATCAGAAGCCAAATTCTTCAGCTTTGAACAGAGAACAAGCTTTGAAAAAGTGCGGAAACAATTCTGCAACCCATTTTCTATCTCTCCCTTAACCCCCCCCCCCCAATTTTCCTTCTTTAGAGCATAAGTTACTGAGCAATTGCACATAGCTGCTCTGAAATAATAAGAGAAAGCAGTTGGAATCAGATAAATACAAAGGTGAATTGTACTACTTACAACTCAAAAATGAATTTAGCCATACTTGGGCAAAATGTAACAGAAACTTCAAGTCACTATACTCTGTCAAGTCATCTTCTTTCAGCAGTAATATCATCAGTAGTAGTAGGGAAAATCAAGCTTGTGTAAATACTTTCTGGCCAATTGTCGTCTAGCTTCCTAATAAGACAATACCATATCTTTCAGAAAAGTGCATTATTGTATAAAATACATTTGCTAACAGGCCCATAGTCCTAGAATGTGTGATTTTTGAGATAATCTAGTTCAATCCCCTCATCTTTCAGATAAAGAGGGAAACTTAGGCCCAAGGATATAGTATTGAGATATATTCATCAAATGTACTCATTACCTTCCTCTTCTTCCTCTCCTCCCTTTTTACTCAATTTCAACCTCTTGCTCTGAGAACAATAATCAAATCCAAGCACAATTTGATATGTTATTAGATAATTCCCCACACAATCCTAATGATTGCCTAGATCAAAACTTCCTTCCCTGGCCAATACTTTGTATATGTTGTCTATGCCTGTGCTTGGCACATAGTAGGTGCTTAGTAAATTTTGCTGAATGATTAATTTTTCAGGACCTACCTTTTCACTTTACAGATGAAGACACAAAGCTCAGAAAGGTAGTAATGTCATTGAAATTATATAGCTAGTTGAGAGCAGAACAAATTTATTATTATTATTGCTATTGTTAAAAACCATATTTTTTGTGTGTAAGACTCAACATGTATGATAGAAGCACACTCTTCCAACAAGAAAGAATGGATATCCAAAAGCAGTGACAAAATTCAGAATAGTTTTGGGACTGAAGTGTCAAACTCTAAAGCTCTGGGCTGGAACCAAATTAAAATGTAATCGTGAAATTACACCACAGTTAATGTTATTTTGTGGTTTTCTAAGTCAATATATTCAGGAATCCATTGCTACTTGAGTTTGACACCTTGATATAAGGGACAACTGATCCAGCACTCAAAATTAGTGCAAACTGAGTCCTGAAGAACCATAACTAATAAACTTCTTCTAACTCTGCCCAATCTTTACCCCATCTTTAACTTCTTCTCTTCAAGTCCCTAACATAATGTTAGCAACACAGACATACTTCTCTATCGTTTCTCACTATTGCTTAGCATAGTTAGCTATGTTATAATATAATTAGATAGGTCAGCATAACCAATCTAAGCCATGATTTCATTAAAGATGTATCTAAATTATCCACTGAGGAAATATCCCCCACAGGTTCAAACACACTCTTAACCTTTATAAAGGTTGAGATCTTTATAAAAATCTTTTTTTATCACTTGCACCAACTCTTGAAGATTGTTTTTCTTTTTTTTTAATTAAAGCTTTTTATTTTCAAAATACATACATGGATAATTTTTGACATTCACTCTTACAAAATTTTGTGTTCTAATTTTTTTTCCTTCCTTCCTTCCTCCACCAGTTGGCAAATAATCCGATATATATTAAACATTATTCTTCTATACATATTTCTACAAATATCTTCCTGCACAAGAAAAATCATATCAAAAAGGAAAAAAATGAAAAGAAAATAAAACGCAACCAAACAACAACAAAAAGAGTGAAAATAATATGCTGTGATCCACATTCAGTTCCCACAATCCTTTCTCTGGATGCAGATAGCTTTCTTCATCACAAGACCATTGGAACTGGCCCGATTCATCTCATTGTTGAAAAGAATCATGTCCATCAGAATTGATCATCTTGTTGCTGTGTACAATGATCTCCTGGTTCTGCTCATTTCACTTAGATTAAGTTCATTTAAGTCTCTCCAGTCCTCTCTGTAATCAGAAGATTTTCTTTAGGCTGTTCTGATGAGGATGGAAAAAATAATTTAGAAAGCCCTTTAAATTCCCCATGATTTAAGATACAAATGTGAAAAGCAAGTTCCCTTTTAAAGGGGAGCATACACACTTCAGATCCTGAAATAGACGTTTGAAATTTCCCCAAAGGGAATCCATTTCCCCTTCCCCTTCAGCAAATCAGCACTATGGAACTCAATCCAGGTGATCTATCCTTCTGACAATTAAGGAAGCAGCACAGCCTACTGGTCAGGGAGGGAAGAGAAAGAAGGGGGTATACGGACCAGAAACTCAACACACATCCCACGGAAGAAATCAGCTCTCTGTGTGGGCTGGGGAAAATTGGTTCATCCTGGGTCAACCCCCTCATTTTAAAAGTGAAGAAACTGAGACTATGTTTCAGTTACCTCACCTGTCCGAGAAGGATAATAGCACCTGCCCCTCTGATGTGTTGTGAGACCTAATTAAGCATTTCGAAAGGGCTCCTGTGATCCAGAGATTAAAGGTGCCATTTAAAGGCAAAGATGGCTCTTAGTCATTCCAAAGGCTCTTCCCCCATAAAAGTGGGTGACCACAGGACAGGCTGGAATGTGGTAGGGCTGCTATGGACAGTGATAGATGAACTTAAATGGCTTGATTAAGTTAAGCTTGTCAGTGTGTGAGAAAACCAAGAAGCTTTCTACTGAAAAAGATAGAAGCGTTGAAAGAAATCACCTTGTCTCTTTGCCTTTTCCTTGCTCCTTGCTTCCACCCCCCACCCCCACCCCTTTCTGTCCTGGCCAGTCAAAGCTCTCATAGGGCATTTAACACCCTTTCTTTATGACCCAGAATGAAAAGGAACAGAAGTCTGTCTTGGGGAAGAGGGGGAGGAACCCTCAAGGATAATGCATGGCCATCCTTGGGACCTCTTGGTAGAAGAGACTGCATTTCCAAACTCCAGACACTTTCACTGCTGGAATACTTTCCCTCCTCTCAGGTTTCCTTGGAGTCCCAGCTAAAATCCCATATTCTACAAGAAGCCTTTCCTAATCCACCTTAATACTAGGGCCTTCTCTCAGTTGATTATTTTCATTTTATTCTTTTATTTCTTGTTTATTTGGGTTTGTTTCAATGTTGCCTTTCCCATCAGATTGGGAATTCTTTGAAAGCAGAAACTGTCTTTTGCCTTTTTTATGTGTCCCCACTGATTAGCATAGTGCCCAGCACACTGCAATGTTTACTGACTATAACACTCATAGCATGGTAAGACCATAGCCTTAGAAGGGGTCTGAAGTTCCTAATCCTTTTTTTTTAAGAGATAAGGAAACTGAGGCCCAAGGAGGTTATGATTTGCCCACAGTCATAATTGATATTTGAAAGAGATTTGAACCTGAGCCCTCTAACTTCAGATTCACTGTACATTCTACCTCCTGATCATTGCTAGCCCAAACATTGATGGTGCAGTGGATAGAGCACCATCCCTGAAGTTAGGAGGACTGAGTTCAAATCCAGCCTTATTAATTAACAATTATGAGCTGTGTGATTCCGTGTAAGTCACATAATTCCAATTGCCTCACAAAAAAGCTCTAAAAATATACATAACATTACCTGGCCTCCCTGGGGTGGAATGAACTCGAGGGGAAATGTAGGAAGTGTGCTTTGGATCCTATTCTTTCAAGATGAGATTATACTGCAGTTTTTGTTCTCAAACTGTAGAACTTCAGTTCAGCAAGAAAAGCATTAACATTAACAAGCAATGGGGCATCTGCTTGGCAATACTTCTGAGGTTGCCTAAGATTAAAATGCTTAAGAAATCCTTCAGTTCATTTCACACAGGGGGAAAGTAAGGGCCATAGGTTATATGAGTACATAGCAGAGTCTAGTTCTCTGTTTCAAAACCCACATCTAACCGAACTGTAGCTAAAAGAGCTGTTTTTCATCTGACTGAAGTAGGAAGTTTAAGCTTAATACCTTCTGCTGATGAATGCAGTAGCTTTAAGAATAGAATGGTATTTTCAAATAACTATCTTCTCCAATGATCTGCTCCACTGCCATCGAAGTCTTGGGTTAGGAGTCGGAACAGTATCAAATCTCTAAGCAATTGCTTCATTGCCTTTCCTTTCTGCTTATATCTTCCCCACTTGGCAGCTATGGGCTTTGGGGTATCTATAGATCTCTCCCATCAGTAAGAATGATAATGTTATCTACTAAGAATAGGTCATTAAATCTGTCCAAGTATAAATCTATTATATAGTGAGGTGCCAGTACACCATAGGGTAAGAAACTCTGACTTTGGAGGTCGGAGAAGCTTGGGTTGAAACACAGACTTTGCTGTAGTTTTATGAAAGTGAACAAGTCCCTCTAATCCTTATTCTCCTTCTTTGTAAACTGGGCTTAAGAGTGCTTAATAGTACAGCTATCCCTTCCATATCACAGGGTTAAGATCTCAGTCACCTCATGACCTGGAAAATATTTGTAAAAACTTTTGGCCTTCCCCCCAAACCAGAAGAATTTTTTTTCTTTTTTTTTATGGGGTGTTTACAGTACCTTGTTGTAAAATTTGAGGTAAATATCATGGTTTTAAACTCTGTGTTATCTACTGGCCTTCTGAAAAACTCCCCCCAACTTCCATTTAATTTCTTATGCTGAGAAAACCATGATGGGGAAAGTTGTGATGTGGAAGGGATAACTATTTGTCTTACCCACTTTCTGGGTTTGTTATGAATGATTGAATAAATGATAAAACATTTTTTATCATATATTTATAAGCTTATTTCTTAAGCTAATTTTTATGAGAGTCACTAAATTAAGGACTTGGGATATAAATATGAAAGACTTGAAGGGATTACCTCCTAATAAGGAGAGATTGCACAAATAGGAAAAGAGTGGCTATTTTATTTTGGAAAGTTACAGGGATGGTAGGTGCTTTGTTGAGATTCCATCATTATATAAGTATGAATTCTTGTTATAGGGTGTGCTGAATTTTCAAAGTTAGGTGCTCAAAGAATTCAGCATCTTAGTTATTGCCAGGCTCAAGATGGATATTTTTTATTTAAAGAAATGATGGTTCAAGTGCCCAAGTCTGGGCTTTCGATAGAAAATCAAGAGACTGTGTTTAAAATCAGCAATCTCAGTGTTTGTAGGAGCAGCAGCCAGAGAACTGTGCCAAATGACTGCCTTCCGATGCTCATTTTTTTGTTTATGAAGTTAGATGAAAGATGAGGTTCACACAGATGGTGGCTGTGTAGGAGAGATTTCTCCAGGGTCAGGGGGGTGTGAAGAGAATCTGAAGGACTGTTTTATTTTGCTTTCTGCAGCTGGCAAGGTAGGTACTAGGAAAAAAGACAACATCCCTCAATAGCAACAAAGCAAAGCCTGAAACAAGGATGCATAATAGTATACTATATAATGGTTCATTTTTATGTAATGCTAACAACAACCCACATTTGTTTGGTGTTTTGAGTTTATAAAGTGCTTTCCTCACAATTGGTATGTGAGATATAGAGAGCAAGGATTATACCCATTTTATAGAAAAGGAAACTGAAATTTAGAGATGTTAAGAAACTTGTTTACAATTATTTAGCCAACAAATTTTAGAGTCAGGACTCAAAATTGATTCTAAGTCCAACCCCTGCTAGCAAGGAATATTTGAATTTTGAGGTGTTTTTCTTATTCAAAGATTGGCATTCTTATGGGTATTCTGGTAAATATTCAACAACCAGCTTTGGCAGGGGGGGGATTTTTAAGTTTAGTCTGCCACATTTTCTGCATCTCTTCTGTAAGTGTGGAGAGTCAACAAAATCAAGCCCTGATTCATAGCATTTGCTAGTTCCTGAAGTATAAATGCTCATATTAAAAATGTTACAGTTGACTCTTGGGAGCCAGACTAAGCAGGTCGTTGCATGGTCCTCCTGGTACATGAAGCTAAAGCCTATCATTTCTTTTTTTTTTTTTTTAAATTTTTATTTTTTATATTGACAACATTATTCCTTGCACTCGTTTCTTTTCCGATTTTTTTCCCCCTCCCTCCCTCCACCCCCTCCCCTAGATGGCAAGCAGTCCTTTATATGTTGGATATGTTGCAGTATATCCTAGATACAATATATGTTTGCAGAACCGAACAGTTCTCTTGTTGCATAGGGAGAATTGGATTCAAAAGGTATAAATAACCCGGGAAGAAAAACTAAAATGCAGATAGTTCACATTCGTTTCCCAGTGTTCGTTCTTTGGGTGTAGCTGCTTATGTCCGTCATTTATCAATTGAAACTTAGTTAGGTCTCTTTGTCAAAGAAATCCACTTCCATCAAAATATGTCTTCATACAATATCGTTGTCGAAGTGTATAATGATCTCCTGGTTCTGCTCATTTCACTTAGCATCAGTTCATGTAAGTCTCGCCAGTCCTCTCTGTATTCATCCTGCTGGTCATTTCTTACAGAACAATAATATTCCATAACATTCATATACCACAATTTACCCAGCCATTCTCCAATTGATGGGCATCCATTCATTTTCCAGTTTCTAGCCACTACAAATAGGGCTGCTACAAACATTTTGGCACATACAGGTCCCTTTCCCTTCTTTAGTATTTCTTTGGGATATAAGCCCAATAGAAACACTGCTGGATCAAAGGGTATACACAATTTGATAATTTTTTGGGCATAATTCCAGATTGCTCTCCAGAATGGTTGGATTCGTTCACAACTCCACCAACAATGCATTAGTGTCCCAGTTTTCCCGCATCCCCTCCAACATTCATCATTATTTTTTCTGTCATCTTAGCCAATCTGACAGGTGTGTAGTGGTATCTCAGAGTTGTCTTAATTTGCATTTCTCTGATCAATAATGATTTGGAACACTCTTTCATATGAGTGGTAATAGTTTCAATTTCATCCTCTGAAAATTGTCTGTTCATATCCTTTGACCATTTATCAATTGGAGAATGGCTTGATTTCTTATAAATTTGAGTCAGTTCTCTATATATTTTAGAAATGAGGCCTTTATCAGAACCTTTAACTGTGAAGATGTTTTCCCAGTTTGTTGCTTCCCTTCTAATCTTGTTTGCATTAGTTTTGTTTGTACAAAGGCTTTTTAATTTGATGTAATCAAAATTTTCTATTTTGTGATCAGTAATGGTCTCTAGTTCATCTTTGGTCACAAATTTCTTTCTCCTCCACAAGTCTGAGAGATAAACTATTCTATGTTCCTCTAATTTATTTATAATCTCGTTCTTTTTGTCTAGGTCATGGACCCATTTTGATCTTATCTTGGTATATGGTGTTAGGTGTGGGTCCATGCCTAATTTCTGCCATACTAATTTCCAATTATCCCAGCAGTTTTTATCAAATAATGAATTCTTTTCCCAGAAGTTAGGGGCTTTGGGTTTGTCAAACACTAGATTGCTATAGTTGACTATTCTGTCTTGTGAACCTAACCTTTTCCACTGATCCACTAATCTATTTCTTAGCCAATACCAAATGGTTTTGGTGACTGCTGCTTTATAATATAATTTTAGATCAGGTACAGCTAGGCCACCTTCATTTGATTTTTTTTTTCATTAATTCCCTTGAGATTCTCGACTTTTTATTGTTCCATATGAATTTTGTTGTTATTTTTTCTAGATCATTAAAATATTTTCTTGGAAGTCTGATTGGTATAGCACTAAATAAATAGATTAGTTTAGGGAGTATTGTCATCTTTATTATGTTCGCTCGGCCGATCCAAGAGCACTTAATATTTTTCCAATTATTTAAGTCTGACTTTATTTGTGTGGAGACTTTTTTATAATTTTGCTCATATAATTCCTGACTTTCCTTTGGTAGATAGATTCCCAAATATTTTATGGTATCAACAGTTATTCTGAATGGAATTTCTCTTTGTATCTCTTGCTGTTGAGTTTTTTTGGAGATGTATAAAAATGCTGAGGATTTATGGGGATTTATTTTGTAGCCAGCTACTTTGCTAAAATTATGAATTATTTCTAATAGCTTTTTAGTAGAATCTCTCGGGTTCTCTAGGTATACCATCATATCATCTGCAAAGAGTGATAGTTTGGTTTCTTCATTGCCTACTCTAATTCCTTTAATATCTTTCTCGACTCTTATTGCTGAGGCTAGTGTTTCTAATACGATATTAAATAATAATGGTGATAGAGGGCAACCTTGCTTCACTCCAGATCTTACTGGGAAAGGTTCCAGTTTTTCTCCATTGCATATGATGCTTACTGATGGTTTTAAATATATGCTCCTGACTATTTTAAGGAAAAGTCCATTTATTCCTATGCTCTCAAGTGTTTTTATTAGGAATGGATGTTGGATTTTATCAAATGTAAAGCCTATCATTTCACCAGCAAACACATGTAGGAGGGATGATAGATAAACATGATAGATATCATCATTGACTTATTTATTCATTGTACAAGCATTCATAAAGTACCTACTGTATGCAGAGCATTGCATTACAAAATATGAATGTTTATCAGATTTTCTCTCTATTAAATGGATTAATCTTTGAGGCAAAAACTTAGCCAGTTTTTGTCTTGGTTTTCCTTGGGGGAAAAGGGAGCACTAAAGACCATTTTCTTTACTACACAAATGTCTAATGAGCTAATTCTGCACAGTATATTATGTCTGTTTTGGGGCTTGACTATTTCAGAGAGATGTGAAGAGTAAAATACTCATGGCAAGTCAATAATAATAGCTAGTGCTAGATCTCATTTTTATTGAATTGTAAGGTATGCTAAATGGTTCCTTCAAAATCTAATTGTCAGTCCTGCAAGTACTATCATACCCATATAATGGGTGAAAAAACTGAGATTTGAGATTAAGAAGCTTACTCAAATTCCATAGTCAATGAAAACAATGAAAGGAAACTGAACGTGGGGGAGCAAATTAAAGGAATTTGGATTAACCTACAGAAAATGGAAACCCTAAAAAATCTTTAGACATATGTGTTAACCCTATACCAGAGGTAATCAAGATTTTCCCCATCTTATATAGAGGAAAAGAGGAAGCATGTTTTGACTATAACAGGAAAAAATTAAATTAGACATAAGGTCTGGAGTCAGGAAACTATCTTACTGAGTTCAAATCTAGCCAGATTTGATCCTGTGTAATGTCTGGGCTAGCTTTCTGGAGGGCCTTGGGACCAGCCTTGGTCTCAACAGAATAATCACCACAAGAATAGTCAGGAATAAAATCCAAAGTCTTTATTGTCTCCTTTTGTCTCCTTCAGTCTCCCAGTCTGCACCACCAGTCTCAGTCAGTCAATCAGCAGTCTGCACATCTCGTCTCTCCCATAGTGCAGGAGGCAAGAGAGTCACCACAAGGATAATCAAAGATAGAACGTCTCTCTTCCACTCCTTGTTAGCCCTTATATACGTTATTGTAATTACATCATTACAGCATACTGATTATGTGTGAACTTAGAGAACTATTATATCACCATACTAAGTACTAAGTATATATATGTGAACTAAAGAATAATCATCTCATAAATTCCATTGAATTAACTAACATCTTGTTTCAAGTATACTTCTCCAAAGTTCTGCTCTCTACAATCCTGGGCAAATCACTTAACCCTGTTTGTCTCAGTTTCCAAACCCCAAATAAGGTCATAAAAAGTCAGACGCAACAACAACAACAAAATATTGTTAAATCTTGGAGTTAGGCTATCCCACGGAGTCGTAAAATATTCCTCATTATTGAGGATTTGTCCAAAGAGATTTTGTTTATATGCTTTATATTTATAGATATTTATCATATTAGAAATAAAAACTAATCTTGAATTTGTAAACTCTTTGAAAGGGTTTCAAAGACTCCCAGGATTTTCTGGCCCATACTTTGACAACATTGACCTAGATAATCTGTAAACAACTGTGGATAAATAAAATATATTTAGGATAAATTGGAGATAATTTCTTATCCTGGCTGAAATCCAAAATTAGAAAGAGATGTGAGAATTACTCTAAGAATCTACTTCAGTTTCTTCTCTTCTTTGGAAAAAAAATCAAGACATTCATGGTAAATGTAGATGTGGGAGGATTTTTACAAAATAAAGAAGAAAAATTTACAAATGTTTTCCTGGATTTTAGAATGGTATTCCAGGTAGATTTTTTAAGCAGAAGTAGCTAGAAAACTACAAAATCTCTGTCAAGAATGATTTTCTTTACATCAAAGACCTGAGACAAGAAAGCAAATAAGGAACTCCAATTTTTTTAAAGGCTACTACCAAGTTCCAGGCTTTGATTATTCCATTTTTGTTAGTTTTTTTTTTTTTTCTTCTTTCCCATTTTATCTTCTTTAGATTTAGACATATCAACATGGAAACTGACATTTTCCCTGGTAATAATGATATGTTTTTTCCCCCTCTAGTTGAGCAGAAATTGATTTTGGGGGGCCCAAGTTGAATCAATTTTAAATAAATAGGACACTATTACAGACAGCAAAATTCACTTCCTAGTATGTAATGTGGTTTTCCTTCAGGAACCCACATTTAGGAGTCAGCAACATATAAGGTTTCATCCCTATTCTGAGAATAGGCACTACTGCTCTTTTCAGGAAAGCTATTCAATATATTAAGGCTTCTTTCTTTCTTTCTTTCTTTCTTTCTTTCTTTCTTTCTTTCTTTCTTTCTTTCTTTCTTTCTTTCTTTCTTTCTTTCTTTCTTTCTTCCTTCCTTCCTTCCTTTCTTTTCTTCCTTTCTTTTTTCTTTCTTTCTTTCTTTCTTTCTTTCTTTCTTTCTTTCTTTCTTTCTTTCTTTCTTTCTTTCTTTCTTTTTCCTTCCTTCCTTCCTTTGTTTTTTCTTTCTTTCTTTCTTTCTTTCTTTCTTCTTTCCTTTCTTTCTTTCTTTCTTTTTCCTTTCTTTCTTTCTTTCTTTCTTTCTTTCTTTCTTTCTTTCTTTCTTTCTTTCTTTCTTTCTTTTTTCTTTCTTTCTTTCTTTCTTTCTTTCTTTCTTTCTTTCTTTCTTTCTTTCTTTCTTTCTTTCTTTCTTTTTTCTTTCTTTTTTCTTCCTTCCCTCCTTCCCTCTCTCCCTTCCTCCCTCCCTTTTTTCCTTCCTTCCTTCCTTCCTTCTTTTTTTCTTGTCTATTTCCCATTTCAGAATTTTTGCAAAAACTGTCCCCCATACCTGAAATGCACTCTTTTGTCACCTTTACTTCTTAAAATCCCTTGTTATTATTTGATACAACTCTTCATGACCTCATTTAGAGCTTTCTTGGCAAAGATACTAAAGTGTTTTTCCATTTCCTTCTCCAATTCATTTTACAGAAGAAGAACTGAGGAAACTTGGGCAAGTTCACGAAGCTAATAAATGTCTGAGGTCAAATTTGAATTGAGAAAGATGAATCTCCCTGACTCCAGGCCAGCATTCTACGCACTATGGTAGCACCTAGCTGTCCATTCCTATTCCTTCAGAGGACATTCACAAAATCCATTCCTCACCCCCCAAAAAGGGACATTCAAAAATGTCCATCCCATTCCTTCAAAGATCAACTTTACTACCCCCTTCTACAAGGGACCTATCCCAATCCTCCCAGATGCTCATTCTTTCCTCATTTTGAAAATTGTTTAAATCTACTTTGTTCATATTTTTTGTATTTGCTTTTCTTGCCCATATTGTTCCCTTCCATTAGATTATAAATTCTCAGAGGGCAGGAGTAATTTCATTTCTGCTTTTGTGTCCCGGATCTAGCATAGTTCCTGGCACATAGTAGCAATTAATAAATGCTGGTTAAATGAATAAATTATTATTTTGTAGTATGTCTGTATTTGTTTCCAATAGAATGTCTGTTCCTTAAAAACAATAACTCTCTTTTTTTGCCTTCTTATCCCTATGAATTAACTAATTCAGTGCCTGGCAGATAGTATCACTCTAGAAAAAAATCTGATTAATGTATTTCAGTTCAATTAATTTCATACTTAACATACACTGACTAGGTACAGAAAATAAAGCAAAGCATTAGGGGAAGATAAAAATTTTAGTAAGGCACTGTCTCTGCCCTCATTGAAATTATAATTTGGAGGGTGATTAGATACATACATAAATACCAATAATCCAAACTAATAACTGTTAAGTATATTTTTTCCTTTTTTTTCATTAAAAATTTTGGGATTACATTTTAAGTTCTGAACTCTTAGTTTTTTTTCTCCAGGTCAGTTTTTTTTAAAGAAGAAATTTTACATTTTCCTTTATTTATCCTTCTTTTGATTTTGTTTTATTATTTTTTTGGTATGTTATAAAGTTATTAGCTTTCCCTTTATAAATTCTATTTTTAAGAAATTATTTTCTTCTATAAGTTTTTGGATCTCTTTCCAATTGGTTGATTTTCTTTTCATAATTTTCTTGATTTTATTACATTATTTTTATTTTTCCCCTAGTTTTCCTCTAACCCCTCTTATTTGATTTCTAAAGTTCTTTTTAAGCTCTTCCAAAAACTCTTTATAGGCATGTGACCATTTTGTTTTTTTTCCCTTGAAATAGAAATGGCTATTTTAGCTTTGCTTTCTTCTTTTGAGTTTGAATTCACGTCTTTTATATCACCATGGTAGCTAGCTATGGCCAGATTCCTTATTTTTAACTTATCATCAGCATCAGCATCATCAGTTTATTTCTTATCTTGTAACTTTATATTAAAGACAGGCTCTAGTCCTACTAGTCCCTAGTCCCCTAGTGTGGGGATAATGTCCGAAGCTTCAGTTTTCTAGTGCTATTGTTTTCTTAGTTATATCAGGGGCCTGACTTCAGATATTGCCTTCCACCCCTGAGCCAGCAGCAAATGGCTCACCAATGCTCTTGCTACCTATGATCCCTCCTGTACACTTTAGCTCACCTTCTGTCCCAGAACCTAAACCAGAGACTCCATTAATGCCCAGAGATGGCAGGATCCCTGCCCTCTGCACCACTTGTTGGTGTAGCCAGCTCCTCCTCCATCATAGCCACAGTGGGAGACCGTGTCCAGTCAGCCCATCTAGACTTGGAATTTTGTACCAGCGGAGGGTCCTGATGGATTCACCTCATTAGCTATGTGAGCCCTATTCCGTTCATGAGATGGAAGATCCCGAAGCTGAGGATCTGAATGAGATGATTTCAAAGGTCCCTTTCAGTTCTAAATCTCTGATCTGACCAACCTGTCCATGGAACAGAGATGCTAGGGAGCAAGAGCATCGGTCCATGACGATGGTGAACCAGCAAAAGTGTGATATTTCCAAAACCATGGTAGATGAAGTCATCAGGAGAGGAACAGTAGTCATTAGGGTCATATAGCTGATTTGCAATTTCAGAGGTCATTGGTGACTTTTAAATGAGCAATTTCAGAAAAGAGACGTGAAAGAAGTTTAAGTAAAAATGAACATGTAGTAATCCTGTACATTCAGTAACTCACAACTACCACTAGAGGGCATTTAGGTCATTATTGTTACTCTGAGCTTCCTCAATTTGGAATTAATTTCTGAATTTGGGCTCATGGAAAACAGAGCCCAAATTCACAGATAAAGAACATAGGATTATAGATTTAGAAATGTAAGAGAAGTCCAGGGTTATCTAGTCAAACTCTCTCATTTTGGAGTTGAAGAATGTGAATCTCCCAGAGATTATACAAGTAATAAATAATATTTTCTCATTCCAAAGCCAGAATTCTCTAGTGCATTACACTCACTTCCTTGATTCTCAATGTAAACTATGTGGAAGTCAAAGAACTTCAGGATGGCCTTATCTGAGGATAATCATATGAGTTGAATAGACCTGTAGAAGTCCTGATTTTAAAATCTGTAATCATAATAAGAACTTATGAAGCTCACAAAAACAATGAAATTCTCTATTAAACATATAATGACTTTTATTTTTAAAGTTTTTATATTTGAGTATTGATGTTAATTAATTAGCTCTAGCATTGCTACCCACAAGATATTTTGTGATATGAACAACATTGTCTAAATAGTTTATTTGATACATCTAAATAGCCCCTGGACCTGAGGATTGGTAGTCAATATTGCATTGCTTTTGTTATGGTCCTTCTAACAATTTGGGGGTTTTAATAGGTTGAAAACAATGAACCCTTCACATTTTTCCCCAGCAAAACAAACAAAAAAATCAATCTTAAGCTTCATTAAAAAAGATATCAAGGGAACATTGGAAAAGATGTGGGAAAACTGGGATACTAATACATTGTTGATGGAGTTGTGAATTGATCCAACCATTCTAGCCTTACTCGATTTTCACAACTGTCTTGAAAGATCTCACCTTATCTCGTTCAATAGTATTTTTAAATGGCATTTTTTTAGCATTAGATTTAAGAGCCTATGAAATGATCCCTCTCTTGGGGGCTTAAGGGAAGTATAGATCACTAACTTAAAAAGTATAGATCAAAAACTGGAATCATATATTTTATGATTTAAATGAATAAAGGACACTTTAACATGGACAAGTGAGGGGAAATTATACATGAAGGATATTGAATAGTTACATGTGAGAATGGCTTGGTGTTGTATGTCAAGATTGTGGGAAGCTGGAGGAATGAGGCTCACCTTCCTTTTTGAGCTAAGCAAGTTCATGAAGAAGGGGGACTACAGGTACTGCTTTCACTCCTGGCAGGGCCTTCCTCTTCAGATCCTGCAGCAAGCATAATAATCCCTCTGGCAGAATTATATTTGATCATGACTATCAAAAGATCCAGGTGGCCTATTTTAGCAAAATCATTCTCTCAACTCAACTTGTTAGGCTCTGCTCCAGCAGCTTATCTGCAGTGGTAGAATACAATAGTAATATTTACCTGCGTGGCAATTGATATCCTTACTACATCTGCCAACAAGAAGTGTATGGGGAATTTATAATTCTAGATACCTAGTTATTAGAAACAAGACTTAAAGCCCACTCCATTCTTACTGAAAAATCTCTCACTTATAATGATGAACTTAATGAATGAGTGAATGAAAAAGCATCTATTATGTGCAAACACTGGGGATACAAATATAAAAGTGAAGATAGTCACTACAGTCAGAGGATTCACATTTTAATAGGAGGAAATAATACCCATAGGAGAAGAGAGTTCAAGTGCAATTGTGCCTTCCAACAAATAATATTCAACACTAATTTATTTCTGCTAGTCAATGGAATTATGACTAGGGCAACTACAATAAAAGCACTTGAAGTTTTGCTCATAGCTAGCATTTATATAAGGCTTGAAGATTTGCAAAGTATTTTACATGTTATCTCATTTAATTCTTGCAAAAAAAAAACCCTGTGAAATAAGTACTATTATTATTCCCATTTTACAGATGAAGAAACTGAGACTAGGTGGCTAAGTGATTTGCCTTGTCACACAGCTAGTGGTTGCTGTTCTTTATCTTTTGTTCTCAAATTGAATCATAAAGTCCAGGAGATGATGCTCTGACATGCAAGTGAATTGGACTCAAGTGAGAGAGGGCTGTGCAGAGTTACTCACTTTTTTCTCTGGAGCCATTTAGGTCCAGTGGCAAGATATTGGTTTTTAACAAATCTCAGTTTGATTGAGGCAACGCCCTTTCAGACTAGGTAAAAATTGAGACAAAGAAAGGCCTCTTTTACATAGCCCCCCCCCCCAAAAAAAATCAATCTGAGAGAGGAAGATCCTCAGGATTTTTGGTCAAAACAGAAACAGCTGGTATTTACATTTACTCTGAGTAAATGGGGGGCCCAAACAATGAACAATTGGGGTTAGGCTTAGGACCTATAACTACAGGTCTTTGGATTTAAGGCACTGTCCTTACAGAAATCCAGCAGGCAAATCCCAAGATCACTCAGGATGAGAATGAGAGAGAGCGAGAGAGCGAGAGAGCGAGAGCGAGAGCGAGAGAGCGAGAGCGAGAGCGAGAGCAAGAGAGAGAGAGAGCGACAGAGACAGATAGAGACAGACAGTGAGAGATACAGACAGAGACAGAGAGACAAAGACAGAAACAGAGAGACTGAGGAAAAGAGGAAACAAAGAAAATAAAAGAAGGAAAGAAGAGGGAGAAAGAAAAAAGAGAAAGGAAGAAAAAGAAAGATGTTGTGGAGGAAGGATTTAGGTTATATCTTGCTGATTCCAAGTCTAGCACTTAATTGACTTTGCCATTTAGCTTTGTCTTAGAATCTGGACTTTAAATGTGTCTTTGAGAGTACTTAGAGTACTCTAGCAGTAGGGAAACAGTAGAAAGAAGTATTTAGACATTTAGAATAACTGATTGAAATAATAAGTTATCATATGAAAGTGTTGGGTAGAATTCCTGGCCCTTCAGGCAACCTCTCTACGGTGTCCCAAGTTCTGTCTCCCTTCTTCTCCCAGAGTCCCATGTTTTTTTCTTCTTCCCAACCTAAAACATGAAAGCTCACTTCTGGCCACTTGTCTAAGGTATGGTTTTCATATCTTCCTATGGACATAAACACAACCAATTATTACATTGCATAACACTAGAAAATCCTGGAATAAGATTTATAAGTAAAGTTATTAAAAAGTTCAAATTCGGTTAAAAGTGCCTTTCAGCTATGTTTTCTGAGCAAGTTTTGATGGATTTTTTTTTTTATTGACGTTAATCAATCAACAAACATTTATTGGGTTTCTACTATGTGCAAGATACTGATGTAAATTGTGTTCCCCTTTAATCTTTGGGGGAGGGCTCTGAAACTGCAACCTCTTTGGAGGGTAATTCCTGAGTCTAAAACTTTCCCAGCCTCTGGAAGGGGCCACACCCATAAGTGATCTCATTCACTTGGAGATCTTGGCCAGGGGAATAATCACCATCCTCTATTGAACTGGAGATTAATCCCTTGAACTGTTCCCAGTTTGGGGGCCTGGGCAAACCCCAATAAAGCCTCAGAAGGCCAATAAAAGGTGATTCTGAACCCTGATCTTTGCTAAGTCCTAACAAGGTTTTGCCCACTGATGAAGATATTTTCTTCTCAGTGTAAGCCATCTTTGCAATTGTCCTAACAGGACTTTGCCCACTAAGAAAAATGTCTTCTTAGTACAAATAAATCCCCTTTTGCCACAGACTTCAGGTTTGCGAATTCTTTCGCAAGGGATCTTCAACATCAACCAGAAGGGATCTCTTACCCTCAATTCTCACATCTCATCAATACCTCATTTGCCTTAAATATTTAAAAAAATGAATTTAGAATCATGCAAATTCTTTATTGTAGGATTTTAAGGTTAGATAAGATTTTAGAGAGATCCAACCCTCCCTCCTTGTTATTTTATAGATGTGGAAACTGAGGCTAAAGAAAAGTGACTTACAAGAGATCACATGCCTATTAGATCAAGCTCCTTGGTGGTTTCACTAATAACAATTGCTGGTATAAAAGCATTTCTGACAGAAATTCCAAGTGACATATTTACTATCATTGCTTTATTATTTTGTACTTTCAGCTGAAAATGTCAGCTGCCCATGATAAGATCCCTTTAGAATTCATGAAGAGAAATGAAAAGTACATCCTGGTCATGCTACTCACTACTCAGTGCTGATTTAGGGCAGCAGCTTGCTCTGCCTATACTGGGTCATTGAGCTAACACTGATGGAGTTCCAATACAATGCACTAGAAATGGGAGTAAGCAGCTGCTAACATATGTTTTAAACCATCCCATCATGTGGGAGGCTGGAATGCTACAGAGCTCTGTGAAATATTTTGGCAGATCTTTCTATGACTCCATGAATGAAGCAAGGGACCAGGATTCCATCTATAAATGCCAATAATTCTGTTGACTTTTGCTTTTATCTGGCTTTTCTTGTTTCCTTAATAACTAGAAGGCTTGAAAAATCTGGTATGGATGTAATAGAACTGTGTCCCCTGCTCTTTGTGGAGGGTGAAATACCTGGCATGGGGAAATTCCTAAAAATGATCCCCATCCTTCTACCTGGTTCCCACAGGAAATTCCCACTTCCCAATTGATCTGGGAATCACTTTGGTCAGGGAAACAATCACCACCCTTTATTGATTTGGAAATTAACCCCAAACCATAGAAGGCTAATGAAAAACAAGATTCTATACCCAAACCTTTGCTATCTTCCTGATCAGGGAGCAGCTCGCTGAGGAAATAGTTTCTCAGGGAAAATAAACCCATTTTTTGCCAAAAACCTCACTTGGAGATCAATGCTGCGAATTTTTTTGCAAAAACTTGTGACACTGGCTTGGGGACCCCCATCACTGTTAGGGTATCACTCATCCCTCAACAATATGAAAGTAAGGAACTGACTACCTCTCATTTACACCACCTGTTGTTGGTATCATGTTGAAACGATACAGCAATGCTTGAAATATATAACAAAATTATTTTGACTGACAACTTCTAGTTGCTTGACTAAGGTGTTTGTCATTGTTGAGGAGAAGATTCAGCCCAGAATCTAATTTCTCCACCTAATCTTTTTGGTGAATGACATTGTGCTGATAAAATCAAATCCTATAACATCGCAGCCTCCTCTCCTCTCCTCTACCTCTTTTCTTTATCTTTTTTTTTCTTTATATCCTTCCAGTGTTAATTACACCAGAGTTTTATATATTAAAATTAAGTCATTAATTTAAGCACATTACAAACAAATATTTATGAAGGATAAGTGCTATTAAAGATACAATAAAATGTATGCTTGAAAAAGAAGATATTAATCATATGCTGAAAAGGAATGGCAATGGACAATTCAGTTTTTCCATCACTATCACTGGGAAGTCAGGAGAATTTGAGGAAGGTACCAGACACATGGAAGTTCCAGCTAAGTGGGGTGGAGAGGCAGTTTGGTAAAATGAAACAAACAAAATTAGAGTACTGGATTAATTTGGCTCCAATGTTTCTTACCTGTGATCTCTTAAGTCACTTAAATACTCTGGGCCTTTCTTTTCTCATCTATCAAAAGGGGAAATTGCTTTCCAACATCCCTTCCACCTTTAATATAAAACCCTAAAATGGAGTGAGCCATAAGGATTTGGTTATCTAAGTAGAGAGCATGGATCAGTGTTTATACTGTTAGAGATGTACAATCTTTGCTCTCTCCCAGGGTCATCAAAAAGCCTTTAGATGGTAATAGCCTTTAGTTAACCAAATTAAATTTAAACTGAAGTGAAAGACTTTTTATTTCATCAGTCTTCTGAACTATCTAGTCCTCCCAATAGGGACTTATCCTTTCTGTATGGCAGAATCATTCATCACAAATTAAATACCTCTCTGGGCATACCAAATGCCATAAGTCAAAGCAGAAACCTAAATCAATTAAAGAAAGTCAAACTTTCATGCTTTTAATTTATTGTAGGGAGGAGAGAGAATGGCTGCCACGACACCCCTCCTGGGCCTTTGTCAAGGGCACAACAGAAAGAAAAGTGAGCTGTTTCCTTAACAAAGGCCTGGAGGGCAAAGGAGCAGGGGGACATCAAACCATTGTCTAGTCTCCGGTCATAAATTCAGAGTGGTTAGAATTCACTTGATTTTCCTGAGTATTCATTGGTAATTTGTGGGGGGCCTTTGGAGTCATTTATAATACTCTCCCTATCCAGATCTCTCTTTCCGGCTGACATTACAAGTGACTAAGCCGTCCTAGAGGGGCAGTATCTTTTCTTTCAGGCCTGACTTGAGATGCTAACTGTTAGAGGCCCAGGGAACAAGCTGACGGATTTTTCCCCCTAGGCAATTAATTTATTCACCTGCTAAAACTACTCTGTTGAGTAAAAAAGTAAAGATCTTATAAGGACAGAGGCAAAGGGCTCCTTGCTCTTTCAGATGAAGCCAGAAAGTTCACATTTCTAATGACATCTTAGCCTGAACTGGTGGGATGAAAGGGGGAGAAAGGGGGGACCAAGCCTTTATGCTCTGCTCACTGATTAAATTAACTAACTGGCAGAATGTCCAGAATGCAGATGAACATTGTGTTAGGAAGCTCTTTGGCAGGTGATAACCCAAAGACTGTTGTTATAATCAGTGTCCTCACCTTGGGAAGAGAGGTCGCAGATGTCCAACCTGAGGGGTCTATTGAAAAGGATTGATGCTTCATTTTTTTCCTTCTGTTTTACTGGGGCTGTTGGCTTTTCTCAGCACATAAATTTTAAAAGGAATGGAAGATCAGCCAATGGAAAACACCACAGGCAAATCCAGGCATCCTGGGGGGTGGAGGGCAGCAGAGAACCTTGAACAAACAGGAAAAATTATCTGAATACTCTTTGGTCCCTCCTTTTCTCCACCAGCAACCCTTTCAGCCCACCTACTTGAAGAGAGAATCCTATGTTTCAAATAATTTCTTTCTTTTCTAGTAAATCTGTGAAAGCTCCCATGACAGAATGTTAACAGTTGGAAGTCTCTTCACACTTATTCCAACTTTTTATAGATGAAGAAACTGAGGCACAGAGAAATGATTTTACATGCTTAAGATTACACATCTAGATTTGGGTCTACAATCTAACTCCTAGATCCATGTATTTTTTTTTTAATAGGATTATGCTGCCTTTTATTTTTTCATTACCAGAGTTCAACAAAATGGAAAGTAATTCTTTTTAGCCCTCAGTATGCTTTATTCAAGTAGCATTCTGATTATTAAATCAATATGTATTGTGAATTTGACTGTTAGTAATTAGTCCCCTAGAGCCTGATAAAATAGCATGCCTTAGGAAGCAGTGAGTTCACCTTTATTGGCCTTTGCTGAGACCAGAGATGATACAAAATAAAGAATGGAAGATTACTTATCAAGTGTATTGTAAAAATTCATTTTCTAATGAGTTCAACTAAATGATGACTGGCTCCTTTCCAACTTTGATAGTCCATGATTCTGTAATTCTAATTCTGATAATACTGGGTGAACTGGTAGTCATAATGATTTATGTTTTCATATGTGTTATCTCATTTGATCCCAATAATAAACTCATGAGGTAGATATCATTATCCTTATTTTATAGATGAGGAATTGAGTCTTAAAAACTTTCTCAAGATTGTTGTAACAGTTGATTGCAGGTGAAATTAAAACCCAGATCAGATATCTACTTGATTTCAAGGCCAGTGAGGTCTCTGATATTAGAGCTGAATCCATGATGAGCCATTAAGGTACAGAGATCCTTGCACAGCTCAACTTCATCAACCAAATAGGCTTAATCTCTGTTTCAGGGTCTCTTTTTTCTCTTCTATCTTAATAGTAACAAATCTGAATTAAGCACAAAGTTTTATCTTGCAGGAGCTATTTAAATGAGGACCTGATTATTCTAATTAGATTTCCATTTGGTGAATGGTTAAGGAAGATATTTTGAACAACCAAGGCTTCTCTAAATGCTTTGTTTACTTCCTGTCCTTTTTACCTCTTCACCCTTGATTATTATTCATTAGCATTTGTCTGTCTTAGATGATATTTTATTGCAGAACTTGCTTCTTATTACTGATGAATTATGTTAGGGTTGGGTTTTTTTGTTGTTGTTTGGATTTTTGTCTCCCTACTTCTTCCCTGCCCATCCTATTTAATCCCCAGGAGAATAAGGAATGGCATTTTAAATTCCCTTACCTCGCATGGCATCAGAGACAGTAAGAACTGTCAGGGACTTTAGAGGTCATCTAGTCTGACCTTCATTTTGTAGAAGAAAAAATTGAGGCCTTGTTCAAGGTCATATGGGTAATCAAGTGACAGAACTAGTACCATAAGCAAGGTTTCCCAATTCTCTGGCCAAGGCTCTTTTCACCATTAATAGTCAACCAATCAACAAGTATTTTTAAAGTCCTTACTATGTGGCAGACACTGGGGATACAAGTATAGGACATAAAACAAATTTTATTCACATTAGGAGAACATGAGTATGTATAAAGCATATACATGGCAAAAACAAAAAATAATGAATGTATACATAAAACATGGTTTAATAAAAGATAGTTTGAAAGGAAGGGCATTAGTAGCTGAGAAGATCAGGAAAAGAATCATTTAGAAAATGATGACTGATAAACATCTCAAGGGAAAAGAAAATGAATAGGTAAAGAGGCTTGCTTTTCTCCCTCCTCTTGATAAAATAACCAGGATGTGTTCCTGTCAGCAAAATGGTCATCTCTACTAGGTTTGTGACTAAACACTCACTGGTAGGTCCAGCAGTATGGAGATAGCTTTGTTGAGAAATAGAGTATTTCCTGAGACAAGACAAACTGAATAAAGAACAGGATAGACCAGGAAATCACAAATAAGGGACTACAGATATGGGCAATAGCAGTTTTCAACCATTCCAAGGTTAACTTCATTAAAAGTCATAGTTCCTTCATTACAGTTTCACAGTGAGAAAGAGAGTGATCTTGCTAGGAAATTAATCTTAGAGGAACTTGTATTCTAAGCCACTCTGGGTAAGATGTAGGAAAGAGGATCAGAGTACGGAAATATGTGCTAATAATGGGTAGCACCCACTCTTGGATCACTCTCAATCCATAATAGTAATGGTTGGATCCCAAAAAGGAGACTATTTTCAGAGCTGTAAGGATAATTCTATGGGTGACTATTATCCTCACTCTATAGTCTAGAAGTCTTTGCTGGTGTCTTTTTCCTTTTTAAAAGTGCCCAATAGATTCAATTAGCTTTTTTTTTTTTTTTAAAGGAACTTCTTTAAATGACATAGGAAGATCTATACTTAGAGAACATTTTTGCTAAAATCTGGGACATCTAGATCCACAAATACACACAGTTGGGGATAAAAAGTGGGCACAAAGTTAAATTATAACAGGAGGGAGATACATGTACAAGGAAGACATATAGCCAAAGAAATACACACTCTGACACAGCAGAGCCCCAAATTTCTCTCTTAGGAGAAACCTCCTCATGAATTTTTCTATGAGACATAACATTGGTTATGGATTAGTTACTATGCTGCTTAGCTGGGCTGGCTCTTTTCAGGGCAGATCACCTCAGCTGGATACATCAGTCCTCTACCAGGCTGGATCAAGAGCCAGATTGTTTCTAAAGAGTCAGCTTCTCTCCAGGCTTGGCTACTTCATGACTGGAAAGAACAGATTAGCCCATACTCTTCACAGGGTATAGTGTCACTGCAGGATGGATCAACATCTCTCAACCAACTCCCCAATGGGCAATGATACCGATGAAGTTCAGAGCAGGGCAGAGAGTTGTGGGAACCCCTTCTGGTCGGCACAGGTCCTTCATAAAAGATTTACAAACCCGAAAAGTTAGACTGGCAAAAAGAAGTTTATTGGGAAGGTAGCTTTTGCTAGGAGGCTGACTTCCTCAGTGGCAAGGTCCTGACAGAGAAGTAAAGGTCTAGCAGAGAAATCCTGGCAGAGAGCTATTGGCACTGAGGAGTCAGCTTTTGTTAGGAGGATGACTTCCTTAATGGCAAGGTCCTGACAGAGAAGTAAAGATCTAGCAGAGGAGTCCTGGCAGAAAGATAAATAAGGAGAGTAGAGAAATCCTGGCAGAGAGATAAAGAGGGGTTAACACTGAGAAAAGGGTGTCTTCTCAGCAGGTAGAGGGTCTTCACAGATAACTATGCCAAGGAGAGGTCCTTTGGCCTGGTGTGTTCCTGCTTTGGCCCTCTACAAAGTCCTATTAGGAAAATGGAGGCTGACATTGAGAGGAAAATGCCTTCTCAGTGGGCAGGGTCCTAGAAGCAGAGCAAGCTGCTTTGGGCCTCTATCAGGTCCTGACAGAGAAGTAGCTGAGAGAGAGAAAGAGGGGTTAATGCTGAAAAGAGATTATCTCCTCAGCAGCAGGGGGTCCTGACAGGCAGCTATCCCAAGGAGAAAGAGAGAGGTTCCTTGGCCTGGCATGTTCCTGCTTTGGGCCTCTGCCAAGAAAAGATCCAGCAGAAACTTATTTTATCTTGTCTGGGAGCTGGGGGCAGTTTGAATTGAAATCAGACCCATATCTTCAAATTGAATATAAGATTTCCAGTTGAATGAGTGTGCCTGGATTAATCTTCAACTCAATAGAAGGTGTAATCAATAGTGAATGGTATCAATGGGGGGTGTGCAGGTCTCCTCCAAGATAACAGAATGAAACTATTTCTCTTGATTCCCTGGGGCGGGTCTTTCTCTGGGGAGAGCTGCTTTGAGGGTTCAAGGAGAATTTCTCCCCTTCAAGGAGTTTCTCAGGCATTTACCTCATGGTCCCCCCCCAAGTTAGGACAGTATCGGGATTCCCCCATCAATACTATGTTCAATCTTATTAGGTTTGACTGAGAGTTAGTTCACTCTCTCCAGCTGAAAGGCTATCATGTTCATTCAGCAAATACAATGAACCTTAAAGAATAACTGGCTGAAGGCTTTTCTCTAAGACCATCCCAAGGTCTGGCCTCTAGAGTTTATTATCCTGAGAGAAGAAGTGGGAAACGTCTATCCTTCCCTTTTTAAGAATTCTTCCTGGTTAAGAACAAATTTCCTCAGTGTTAACTTATTTAGGATAATAAACTATACTTCTCGGGTTCATACTGATATCTAATAAGTGAGTGAAGACAAAAATATAGTCTGTGTTCTGGGCAAGTCCATTGGCATAGTGGTGCAAAATGGAAAAAATGCTTGTTTTGGAGCCAAAAAGATGAGTTCAAATCCTCCCTCATACATTCACTTACTAGCTCTGAGATCCTGGACAATTCACAATTTCTTTAATCTTAAAAAATGGGGATAATAGTAGCGCTCATATTTGGAGTTTTTTTTTTTTGTAAGAACCCAATGCCATTTGTAAACCTTAATGTAATATATAAATGTAAGGTATTATTATTATTCTGAGAATGGATACTATCATGTGGAATTGAACTATCCAAGCTTTACATCTGAAAAGTCTTCCCTTTTACATTTTAATGTTTCTGACCCTTACACCCTTCAACTTGTTGAAGTCCAAATGGAATACATTCATGCAATTGTTTCCTTGCTTTGCCATTTATATGTGTCTCAATATGTTTTACTATTTCAATGAAGTTCCTCATCTGAAGCTATTAACATGGTGAACAATGGAATAACTGATCCTGAATTAGTAAATTTGTCTTTTTTAAACTGGTTGGGGATAAGATAGCAGACTGAAGGGAATGATCATTAAAATGGTTAGTAGAATTCAGAGTGAGTAGAATTGGATAAGCTACCTGACAGAATTCAAAGCATTTTATTGAATTTTTTTCCTGGACTTTTTTTTTCAAATGTACATATTTTTAATGCAATTTACCAATAATAAAACATGTACATTTATTTTTTAAAAGGTGCTATCAAGCAATTTCTTTTTGTGTCCTCCTTCATGCTGTACCATAGCAAATTGACTACTGTACTTATTCTTGATTCCATCGCTATCATCTCCAACTCTGGTTCTTTGGAATGAAAAAAGACCAACAAACCAGTATCCTCTGTAATTTTAACATTGATCAAGTACTAGATGCTCAACATTGTTCTTTGTTCTCTTTTTGGACTTCTTTTTAGTAAAATACCACAAACAAGACACATTTTATTCAGGCTTTGATGATGGGGAGGAAAGAAACCCTGCCCATATCACTAGAAGTCAACCAAGGGTAAATTTTGCAGCCTCATATAAGCTCCAGTTTCATTAGCTTTAAATATCATGGCTATCTTCCAGGCTAATAGCGCAATCATCACTGAGCAGATCAGCAAGAAATTTGAAAAACATTTGGCCAGGTCTTGTGGTCAATACTGAAATCAAGTTAATGAATTATTATTGGAATAAATAGTGAATGTGAATGGTGAAGAGACTAGTGGGTCAAGTCTGGAGAGAAATTAATCAGTGTAAAAAGTGCGCTGGAGTACAGCCAGTTTAAATGGATTTTTTACCAAAGGAAAAATAATCACAGTCAGGGTTATTCATCTCTTTTTAATGTAACTGAAATCTCATCTTGCAAGTCTAGGTCCTACAGATACATACAGGCAGTGGTGAGAATGTAAATGACCTACTTGGGAAAGTCAATGAAACCATTTGTATTCTGTTAAATGAGGAGGTGGAAGCACATATATCCTAAAGAACATCTCTGTCCACCGGTACCACACTGGCTGACCCATACCACCCTTTGGGGCCCTGATGATATAGGACTTCATAAGATTAAGGTGAGACAACAGGGTCTACTTTGTGCAAACCAATATGCTAAATGCTGCTTAAATTTAGTCCCTGCTTACCCTGGAGAGTAAGCCCCACTTACCTGTGGTTCTGGCTTCTGGGGGGACTGGGGCTATTGCTATAACTCAGTTGTGGAGTCTGAGCTGAGTAGGGTGAAAGTTAAGCTTAATACCATTATAGTGAGCCTCTGGGATTGGATGGTCATCCGAATTTCTAACAAGGGATGAGTTGGCTCAGATTGGAAAAACACAACAGGTTAAAGTTGCTTTGTTGATGAGTATTAGGTTGGAGGGAAGGTAAATAGTACAATGAATAGAGCGTTGGGCCTGGAATCAGGAGGACCTCAGTTTGAATCCTATCTGAGACAATTACTAGGTAAGTGACCCTGACCAAGCCCCTTCACCCTGTTTGCCTCAGGTCCTCATATGTAAAAGGAGAAGGAAATAGCAAACCACTCCAGCCTCTTTGCCAAAAAAGCCCCAAATGGGGTCATGAAGTTGGGTATGACTAACAACAACAAAGATTGGGAATGGGGCCTCTGAGTGGCACTTGCATTTATAGCCTGAGTAAGATAGGGAGATCCAGTCTCAAAAAAAAAATAAATTAAATTTAAGAATTAAATTAAAACTTATTCTCTGCCCTCAAAGCTTCTACAATCTGCTTGAGGAAATAATCAAGAATTTTTTTTTTAAGTTTCCTGCAGAGAAGCAGCATAGTACAATGGGATTGATATTGAACTTGAGGTCAAAAGGCTTTAAGTTAGAGTGCTGATCTTGTTTCAAACTGCCTGTATGACTTTAGGTAAATAATACAACTAGCCTTCAATTTTTTCACCTGCAAAAAATGAGAAATGGAGCTAGATATTTACTTCTAGCTATAAAACTATGATCCATTGGAAAAATAAACAAAAATATGAAACAGTAAATGATGGGCAATAATTACTTATATTTAGGTAGAGATAAAATAATCCTGGGGTGGGATAAGGAGACAATGTTAGTATTATTAAACCCATTGAAGAGAAAAGTTATGAAGCCAGGATGGATAAATAGACTTTCAAATTGTCCTCAAGCTAGCATCATAGCCAGGCATTTGATCTTCAGGCTCCCAATTGGAAGGTTATGGTTCTTTCTTCTATTCCATGTTGCTTCTATAAGTACCAAACAAGAGTGGCAGACCATCAGAGTTTAGAAGACGTTCAGGTTCACTTTGGTTGGAATCTTCAGAAGAGACATCCTAGAAGATGTACCATTTGAGGATTGGTCTTGAAGCATGAGTAGGATTTCAAGAGACAGAAATTTGAGAAGGTGGAGTTCATTCTAAATGAATAATATAATATTTGTAAAGCACTTAGCACAGGGCCTGGCACATAAGACATTATTAATAAATCATCCTTCCCTTCTTCTTTTCCTCCCTCTCTCCCCCCTTATCTCCCTCCCCCTCTCTCTCTCCCTCTCTCCCCTTCTGTCTCTCTCTCTCTCCCCCTCTATTTCCTCCTCTGTCACTGTCTCTGTCTCTCTCTGTCTCTCTGTCTCTGTCTGTCTCTGTCTCTCTCTCTCTCCTTCTGTCTCTCTCTTCTTCTCTCCCCCTCTCCCTTTCCCTCCCTGCTTCCCTCCCTTCCTTCCTTCCTTCTTTTCCTCCTTCCTTCCTTCCTCCCTTCCTTCCTTCCTTCTTCTTTTCCTCCTTCCTTCCTTCCTTCTTTCCTTCCTTCCTTCCTTCCTTCCTTCCCTCCTTCCTTCCTTCCTTCTTCCCTCCCTCCTTCCTTCCTTCCTTCTTCCCTCCCTCCTTCCTTCTTCCTTCCTTCCCTCCTTCTTCCTTCCCTCCTTCCTTCCTTCCCTCCTTCCTTCCTTCCTTCCTTCCTCCCCTCCTTCCTTCCTTCCCTCCTTCCTTCCTTCCTTCCTTCCTCCTTCCTTCCTTCCTTCCTTCCTCCTTCCTTCCTTCCTTCCTTCCTTCCTTCCTTCCTTCCTTCCTTCCTTCCTTCCCTCCCTCCCTCCTTCCTTCCCTCCCTCCTTTCTTCCTTTCTTCTTTCCTTCCTTCCCTCTTTCCTCCCCTCCTTCCTCCCTCCCTTCCTTCTTTCCTCCCTTCCTTCTTTCCTTCCTTCTCTCCCTTCCTTCCCTCCCCCCCCTCCATAAATGCAAAAGGCTAAGTTATATTCAGGGGCCATGAAATAAAATATTAGAATGAAGAATTATTTATTGATTAAGTATACTCTCTCCCAGTCCATCCTATCCAACTATACATAACATTTCCTATCAACAGACTTCCTTGACGATAATTTTTTTCCATTGAACATTAATTTTGAGGAGTTCTTAGTAGGTAGCACAAGCATCATTTTAAATATGAAGAAATTGAAGTACATAGAAGCTAAATGATTTACTCATATATTCTAGTAATTGTCAGAAGCAGGTCATGATATGTGGTCTTCAGTAGCTGACTCTACTGTTCTTTCAACTATGTCATGTTCTCTTATTTTTGATGAGAATATGTTTAAATTTCAATTCAATACTGAGTGAACTTTGTAGGGATTCCTTCATTTGCATATGTAGAAAGATACCACCATAATATCCCTGGTATTTGTTTTTTCCCCTCACACAACCATCTCACCATCTCTTCCCTGTAGCACTATATTATAGAACTTCTAAATTGGTGTCCCTGAATCCTACCTCTCTTCTCCCTAGCTATTCCCCCACTTCAGTACTCAAACTTTTCCTAAAACACAGGTCTGAACACATCACTCCCTGATTATTTAACTCCAGTGGCATCCTACTTTCTCTAGGCTCAAATATAAACTGATTGTTGGCATTTAAAATTCTTCTGAACTGGACTCTGATCTATCTCTGTAGTCTTACATGTTATTTTCTTTATACATTTGAAGGTCCAGTCAAACTGACTTTGCTGTTCCACAAACACAGCATTTGCAAAGATCCCGCCCCATTCCTAGAATCCTTTCCTTCATCACCTTTGCTTTTTCCTTAGTTTCCTTCAAAATTCACAAAGTCCAACTCCTATGTGAGACCTTTCCTTTTCCTCCTCTCTATTAGTGCCTTCTTCCCAACTTACCTAGTATCTGCTTTTGTTGTTCAGCAGGAGTCACTATTAGAGAAGACTTTAAAAAATATACAAATTGCAAATATAATTCATAAGCTGCTTCAAGTTTCTAGGCTCTCTCTGAATTGTAAAACTGGAATAATAATGGTCCAACCAGGTGAATTTAGCCCAGTGTCTATCAGAGTTTCTTTGCTCTTTCATTTTCTATGACAAAACAAAAAGAATTATTATCTTTAGGCAATTAGGTGGCACAGTGGATAAAAACACTGGGCTTGGAGTCAGGAAGACTTGTGTTCAAATCTATCAAATATTAGGTGAGTGAAGTCACTTAATCCTGAGCAAGTCAATTAATCCTGTTTGCCTCAGTTTCTTCATCTGTAAAATGAACTGGAGAAGGAAATGGTAAACTACTCCAATGTCTCTGCCAACCCCCCCCCAAAAAACAAAACAAAACAAAACAAAACAAAACAAAAAAAACCAAATGGACTTACAGAAGAGTTGGACCTGACTGAAATGATTAAATCACAACAAAAATTTTATCTTATCTTTATTGAACCATTGTTTAAAAAAGTAAATAACTCATAGGCAAACTATTTAAATATTAAAGCAGTCCTTAATAATTAACCTTGTCACTCATTACTTTTGCAGTGACAAAAACAGGAGAAACAGAAAGTCAAATAAATTTACTATTTCAGTGATCTCTAAGAAGCCAGAATTCAGTCACTCTTTACTGAGTGACTCATCAACAGAGTGACTCATCAACAGAATTCCCTATGAGTTTTTGTTGTTTAGTCATTTTTCAGTGATATCAGATTCTTCATAATCTCATTTGAGGTTTTTCTTGGCAAAGTAATTTCCTTCTCTGGTTTATTTTACAGAGGAGGAAACTGAGGCAAACAGGGTTAAGTGACTTACCCGGTCACACAACTAGTAAGTGTCTAAAGTCAAATTTAAGCTCAGAAAGTTAAGTCTTTCTGAATTTAGATCTGGCATACTATTCACTATGCTGCCCAACAACCCAGGAGTTTCCCTATGAGTTAGGAAAAGGAAAAGATGTAGACCAAGAAGCCCATTCTAAGATTTCTAAATCTCTTGGTAAGAGAGGTCCATCAGCTACTGTTAGGCTGATCTTTCTCTAATGTTTTCTGAGACTTTTCCAGAGAGCATTTTAAAAGTCTCTTTGTAACTATGCCATAAACTCCACTCTTCAGTCCCATCACTGATACAAGATTCCTCTAGTCAGCATGAAAGAATTACAATCCCTGGGGTCTCTAGCAACTTCTGTATCCTCAGAGGCAGTTAATCATGCCTGTCAGAAGATCTTTTACACTTTGTAGGAATTTTGTATCTTCTTATAGGTGTACTTGTCTCTCTTCTAGAGAATGCAGACTTTTTGAAAGCAGGAATTATTATTTTTTTTTGTCTTTGTATCTACCCTACTCGCTACCTCTTTTCATAGGTACTTAATAAATTCTTGCTCATTGATTGCTTCTGTGCTGGTTTGAGCACTTGCTCTGTAAATACAGATATGAATTATTATTAATCATCATTAATTAATGATTAATTAACTAATAATCATTATTATTAATCATCAAATCATTATTTGAATGATAAGTTGATTAAACTTTCTAGATCATCCACTTGAATCTCCCCCAAAATGTAAGTAGCCCCTCAAAACACCTGTGACTTTGCTTTAATTTTATATATTTAACAAGGGAATATTCTATTTCTTCAGAGTAGTATGGGGATCAGAAATCATTTATGATATTAAAAGAGCAGTATCACTTAAAAAAAAAAACTTACACAGGATGTAAGGAAAAGTATAATAGTTTAGAACTCAGGTATCCAGGGCTTTTATCCAGGCTCTGATATTTACTAACTGTGAGCCTAACTTCTTTACACTTCAGTTTTCTCATCTGTAAAAATATGGTTCAAAAATTGGTCTCAAAATTCCTTTCCTGCTCTAAAATTCTACAATACTGATACATATTGTTGTGGCTCAGTTGTGTCCTATTCTTTATAATTTATTTGAGATTTTCTTGGCAAAGATACTAGAGTGGTTTGCCATTTCTTTCTCTAGCTCATTTTGCAGATGATGAAACTGAATTTGAAGGAAACTGAAATAGAATTGGAGTCTAGAGTCTAAGCAGAGGTCCTCAAAATTTTTAAATAGGGGTCCAGTTCACTGTCCCTCAGACTGTTGGAGGGCCGGACTATAGTTAAAAACAAAACCTTTGCTTTGTGGGCCTTTAAATAAAGAAACTTCATAGCCCTGGGTGAGGGGGATAAACGTCCTCAGCTGCTGCATCTGGCCCGCAGGCCATAGTTTGAGGACTCCTGGCAGAGTCTAGTCTAGAACCAGCGTCACAGAGCTATAGACCAAAGTTGATCTGAGAGAGTTGAGTCTTCCTCACTCTAAGTCTAGCACTCTATCCAGTGTTTCACCTACTGCCCAAATACTGGCATAGTAAGTGTTTAATAAATATTTATTGACTGACTGATGATTCTCATATTTACTTATCCTGTCTTACCCTCCAAGATGTTCTTTGTACATTTTGAATTTGATATTCCACAGATACCTCATCATGTTCAAAACTAAATTCAGTATCTTTTCTTCATTCTGTTCTCTCATTCTACTTTATTATTGCTATCAAGGACATAATCATCCTTCTAGTAGACCAAGGCTTGCAACCCAGGTGATATCCTTGATTCCTTTCTTTCTCATATGACCTCAATCTGTTGCCAAGTCTGGTTGATTTTACCTTTATAATGTCTTTCAGATATGACTCTGTCTTTTTGACACTGCTATTAATCTGGTTGAAGAGTCTTCACCTCACACCTAGACTCTTGCAAAAGCCTGCTGGTTGAACTTCTTGCTAAAATTTTCTTCCAACTTCAGCTTATCCTTAGCTGTCAAATTGGGCAAATCTGATGATGTAACTACACTAATCACAAAACTCCACTGGCTCCCTATCACCTTAAAGCTCAAATATATCCAACATATAAAGGACTGCTTGCCATCTAGGGGAGGGGGTGGAGGGAGGGAGGGGAAAAAAAATCGGAACAGAAATGAGTGTAAATATAATGTAATTATTAAATAAAAAAATTAAAAAAAAAAAAAGCTCAAATATAAAATTCTTTTTTTTTTTTCACATTCTGGTTCTTTACTCCTTCCCCAATCTTCTTATACTTTGTTACTCATCACAATCTGAGATTGAGTAATATTAGATTCCCCACTCTTCCTTTCACAGGAACAGCACAATTGGAGTCAGGAGATAGATCATCTCACCACTTGTGGCATTTTTATTGACTATCCTCTCTGCTTGGAATTCTTCCCCTCTTTATTTCTGTCTCCTGGTTTTCTTCAAGTTTCAACTAAAATCCCAACCTCCTATAAAGCACCTTTCCAGATACCCCTTGTCAATTACTTCTGATTTATCTTGCATATAGCTTTTGTTTGCATGTAGTTGTTTACTTGCTGGCTCCTTCCATTGACCTGTGAGCTCTCTGAGAGCAAGAATTATCTTTTACTTTTCTTTGTATCTCATTACTTAGCACAACTTCTGTGCTATTAATGTTTATTGATTAACTGGCTGAAAACCATTCAGCATCATTTAAAACACTTCCAAGGATGGAAAACTATTTATCTCAAAAAGTATCCCATTCCATATTTGGTATTTTACAATCTAAGTATATGAGTACTTCTCTCCTCCAAAACTTGGGATGTGTAGTAAGAGGTAATAAGGCTAGAAAAGGAGGAAGAGACCAAGCTGTGAAGAAAATCTTAACGTGATCTTTGAGATGATAGGAAGCCAGGAGTTTATTGATTAGGGAACTTCTGTGTTTAGACTTGCCTTTTGGGAAGATCAGTTTGATAGCTGAGATCAAAGACATTTTTTCTTTTTTTTCTAGTAAATTAATTTTTTAAAATATACATTGCTTTGTGAATCATTATGGAAGAGAAAAATCAGAGCAAATAGGAAAATCCATGGGAGAGATAAAAAAAATAAGTAAACATATTATGTATTGATTTACATTCAGTCTCCTTAGTTCTTTTTCTGGATGCAGATGGCATTTTCTATCCAAAGTCTATTGCGATTGCTTTAGAGGGATTAGGGACTATTTCAATGTCTTTGCATCCCCAAAATCTAGCCTATGTTCTGGCACAGAAGAGGTGCTTAAAAAGTTCTTGTTGATTGATTCAAATTGATTGAACTCTGGACTTTGAATTGGGATTTGCAGAAAAAGCCCAGAAGACTACACAAATATTTGAGAACAATTATAATTAATCCCCTTTCCTGAATCTCACCAATCAAATCTTCCCTAGTCCTGATTAATCATCTCCATTTCCAACAATCTTTTTTTATAATGTTCTCTAGAAAATTCATTGCCTTGGCTATACTCTTCTGATTGTGTTCTATTTTATAACTACCCTTGTTAAAAGATCCAACAATTGAATATATCTGACCAGGGCATAATATGATATGAACCTTCTTTTAATTGGAAACTCTACTTTTATTGATACAACCCAAGATGACTTTATAATTTTTTGGAGGAAGGGAGCTATGTTACAATGATGGTTCTTATTGCATACATTTAGCTCAATTCAACAAACCTTTATTAAGTACTTGCTATGTAACTGAAACTCTGGCAAATGTAGGGGATTCAAAAAAGAAAAAAATAGTCTTAAGCCTTAAGGAGCTTATGTTCTACTCTATATAACATCTAACAACCCTCCCTAAATTTGTCGCAGAAAAATCTGGGAATGCTTGAGTGAATTAAAGAACTGAGCAGAACTTGAACTATGTATACTGTAATATTAATAGTTAAGAACAACTTTGAAATTCCTAAGAACTCTGATCAATGAAATGGCCAGTCATTATTCCAAAGGACTGATAGTAGAAAATGCCACTTGTTAGGATACCTCCTGTAGAATATTGATGGATTCAGAATGAGAATGAGACTTTTTTGATATATAAAATGCAGGAATTTGTTTTTTTTTTGACCATGCACATTTATTCCAAAGTATTTGAGTTTTCTTTGAGTTTTCAAAGAGGAAGAAGGAAGGGAGAAAAAATATTTGTTAACTGAAAAATAAATATTTTTAGAAAAAAGAAAACACCTAGATTTTTTTCTTGAATTGCTTTTAATTTTATTAATGCTTGTTGATTGATTTTTGTAATTATTTTACTTTCCAAGTTAAAAAACTTTTAAGTTTCATAGCATAGCATAAATGCTAAGAAAACAACCCTGATTGTTATCTTTGCACATACATATACATTGTGAAAAATGTAAGATTTAAGATTCAAGGTGTAAGTAAACTCTTCTTGGTTGGAAAAAAGAGATGGAAGAAAATGTAACAGACTCTTCAGTATATGGCAGTCAGCTTCCTAAGCAGAGTGTGGATATCAGTGGAACACTATTCAAGAAACCCTTTGGCTTAGGTGACCAGAAGAGTTATATACACCGGATAAGAATAGGCCCAACCCCACTGAATTAAAAGTTATGACTAGAAGGACCAGCAGTCAAAATTGGGAAATATATTTTATATCTGCAGGAAGTCCATTGCAGTGCCTCATTCAGAATTTTCTCAGTTATCGAAACCAAACTCCTTCATTTATAGTTTGCAAACTATTTTCTTTTCCTTTAAAAAACCTTCTGTAACATTGTATTATCTTCTATTCTTAAAAGTCTAACAAGTTTCATTAATTCAACTGCCTTATTTATTTATTTGTTTGGATCTTTGTTTTTTAAACTTCTTGAAATATAACTTTAAGATTTTATTCTTGCTTTATAGATGAAGAGATTGAAACTCATCAAGATTAAGCCACTTGTTCATACTCACAGCTATTAAATGTCAAAGATAGGATTTGAATCCATACTTTTCTCAGTTCCAAAGCCAGCACTCAAGCCATCACACTATACTATCTCCTTAGGATAACCCAGATCCATTAATCTCTATTCTTAGGTATCAATGCTTGACCAATTATGAATCATCCTTATCATATTATTATTTAATCCACATTTTGTAAGGGATCGATGTCTTTCCTGGTTGATCCAAATAGTGAACTCATTTGATCACTCAAGGCCTATTTTAAAGACTCAAACCTCAGACCTTAGACACAAATCTATGACTTTAAGGTTTTCTTATCCTGGGTAGCTAGGTGGCAAGGTTTAACTGATCAATTTGAAGACAGAAGGACTCATTTTCATAAGTTCAAATCTGATCTCAAAACTTATTAACTAAGTGACCTAGGCAAGTCACTTAACCCTGTTTGCCTCAGTTTCCTCATCTGTAAAATGATCTGGAGAAGGAAATGACAAATCACTCCGATATCATTGTCAAGAAAACCCTAAATGGGAAGAAGAGTCAGATATAACTAAAATGACAACAACAACAACATGATGGGTACCAAAATCTTGGTAACTTTAGCTTTTCAGAGTCATTATCTGCATCTTTTTCACAGGTAAACACAGATTTACTCAGGTGTGTAAACTCTGCTAAATGATGTTTGTTCTCCAAGTGAGACAAAATTCATCTTCTTTGGATCATTGCCCAGGATACCGTTTCAGAAGGAAAAATGGATGCATATCTACATCAATGAAAGATCTCTTCATTGGCCTTAGGATGGGAGGGATGGGTGGGTGTGGGAGTGTGTGTGTGTGTGTGTGTGTGTGTGTGTGTGTGTGTGTACGCTAAGCTAGCAGAAAGCAGCAGTTTCCATAATAAATTTAAATTAGAAATTTTAGTACTTTTTCTCTTTAAGAGATGATTATTACAAATAACCTTCCAGTGAGGGTGACCACAAAATAACCCTCCAGTCAGTATAAAAAAGTTTTTCATGATGGGTTTTATGTGACTATTTTACCATGTATAAAGTGTAGAGTGTGGCTTATACCTGGCCAGAGTTTCAATCTCTTCATCTATAAAGCAAGAATAAGATCTTAAAGTTATACTTCAAGAAGTTTAAAAAACAAAGATCCAAACAAGTAAATAAATAAGGCAGTTGAATTAATGAAACTTGTTAGACTTTTAAGAATAGAAGATAATACAATGTTACAGAAGGTTTTTTAAAGGAAAAGAAAATAGTTGCTATCTCCATGTGAGCCTCTTCTGTTGATTGCAAAGACACACTATGAGAGATTTCAACAATTCTTTGCTGAAAGTCAGATATACTTATAAATATGGGGCAGCTCGGTGGTACAGTGGACAGAGTACCAGCTCTGAAGTCAGGAGGTCCTGAGTTCAAATCTGGTCTCAGACACTTAACTCATCTTAGCTGTGTGACCCTGGGCAAGTCACTTAACCCCAATTGCATCAGCAAAAAAAGAACAAAAGAAAAACAAAAAACCTGATATAAATATGTCACTACCCTCTCTATTTATTTGCCTATTAATATTTAAAAAATGAAATGGATGAATGAAAAAGTATTTATTAAGTGCTTACTATATACCTATACTCTATGCTAAGTACTAAGAATATAAATACTTTTAATAAGAAAGATAGAATTTGTCTTCAAGGAGCTTATATTCTCACTGAGTAAGATAATGCTTTGTAGAAAACAATGGCCAGCAAAGAGTATTTTGGACAGGAAACTGAAAATGAATCACAGAACAATTGACAAACAGTTGATATTAAATTACTTGGGCATGATTTGTTCTTAGGAAACCCATGTTGGGTCCTCAGTGATCATTTCTTCTTTTCCTAAATTCACAGCAAAGTGTCAACAAATACAAATGATAATTATAAATCAAATCCAGAAATAGTACCAGCTTGTAAGAGCTGATTATTCAACTTTTGATGTGAGTATTTATACCTGGGGAATTAGCAAATGCTATAAATTAGGGCTTGATTTATCATCGTTGATTTTTAGAGTTAAGAAAGCAATGTAGAAAATGCAGATTACATTGAAAAAGTGTGTTTTGCATTTTCAGAAAGCCTGTTGTTAAACATTTATCAGCACACTCTCATTAGTGCTGAGAGTAATAGAGGAGAGGCATAATCAGGAAAGGCAGTATTCCCCTGGAATTGCCCAGGATACCATTTCAGAAGGAAAGTATTCCTTCCCAAGGAAGTATTTTAAGGAAAAAATATGCCCCTTTTACACTTTCCTTTTAAAACACCATGCCAGAAAGAATTCTTATATGCAATGACTTATCAATAAAGACAACATAAACAAGATACTTCCTGAGAGATCACAAAAATAATGGAGGGAAGCTTCTGGTTTCCCCCCTGCTAGGAGTTCCAGTAAAGAGCATGTATAGCTAGATCTCTGACATCTCACACCAGCAGAATAGCCTTTTCTCAGACAGGCTCATAGTGAAGAGCACTGCTAAACTAGTTCATTATCATAAGTGTGACTGGAATTGAAACAGGGAATCACATCAGAACAAATAGGATAAATGCACTTTCTGCAGCTGGAATTTGCCTTTTGCAAGATTAAAATGTACAGCAAATCATGGGCTCTGGTGAGCAGTGAATGAATTGATTTACATCTACATCTCAGAGTGGCTATGCAATGAAATGAAAATATAATGTGAACGCAAATTCTTCTCTGGAGAAGGGGAAGGTTTCTTTAGCTCTTTCACTCACTGGGCGGGTTGTACACAGCAAAATGCAAAGACAAGGAAGGGCAAAAGAGTCTGAGGATGGGTGAAATTAAAAGCCTGAGAAGGAGAGAGAAAAGTCAGGTCAATAGCACCTTGGAAAGCAGAACACTGCCAGCTGATTCCCAAAGGCTTTAAATGAACTTCATCATGGGACTCCACTGTGAGCAAGAGCAAAAAAAGTCAAGCAATTATTTTAGAGAAACTAAAACAATGCCATAGTTGAGAAGGATTGGAATTACTATTTTAAAAAAAGGTTTTGAGATTATGACTATTAGCTTTTAACAAAATGAAAACTCAATTCAATAAATGTTTATTAAATATTTATCATATATAAGGCCCTGGAGACAAAAAGACTGTCTGTTATCCAATGGGGGAAAGCAAAGATATAAACACAAATTATCTTGACTCCAGGGACAATGTGACAAGTGTACAGAAAAGGTGGAAAGAAAATACTGCAAGAAACTTAAGGAAATGATTACTTCTAGTCTGGAGGTCAGGGGAGCTTTCATGGCAGGGTAGCACCTGAGCTGTGCTTCAGAAAGTACTTCATTCTGGGCAAGGACTAGTGTGAGCAAGGGCAAGTAGTCAGAAGATAAAATATGAAGGGAGATGGAGTCAAGTTTGGCTGAAACACAGATTATGATAAGGTGATAAGCATGAATAAAACTTGAAAAATAGAGTGTGGAGAATCTTGAATTTTTGATCTAGAAATTTGTGCTTAATTTATTGGGTGACCAACGAAGTTTTCTGAGTAGAAATTTATGATGAGAATGAACATAATCAGTAATATTATTGAGGCCTTAAAGAAACAATGGATTAGAAGAGTGGTTAATTAGAAGGAAGCTTAGTTAGGTAGTCCTTACAATAACTGAGACCTGAAAAGAGCAGGGATGATGGTAGTTAGTTTGAGTGAAGAGAAGGGGATGGATGCAAAAATTGTTCTGTGGCAAAATTGACAAAATATGAATTGGATCTTTGGAATGAGGAAAAGTAGAGTCAAAGATGACTTTAAAGTTCTGAGACTTTAGGACTGAAAAAACAGTGAATCCATAAACAGAAATAGAAAAGTTGGGGAGAGTGGGAGTTTAAGGAGATCATGAGTTCAGTTTTAAATATGTAGATGCAACAATACTATATGATGATCAATTCTGATGGACGTGGCCATCTCTAACAATGAGATGAACCAAATTAGTTCCAATAGAGCAGTAATGAATTGAACCAGCTATACCCAGTGAAAGAACTCTGGGAGATGACTATGAACCATTACATAGAATTCCCAATCCCTATATTTTTGCCTGCCTACATTTTTTATTTCCTTCATAGGCTAAAAGTACGCTAATTCAGAGTCCGATTTTTTTTGTACAGCAAAATAACTGTTAGGACATGTATACTTATTTTGTATTTAATTTATACTTTAACATATTTAACATGTATTGGTCAACCTGTCATCTGGGGGAGAGGGTGGGGGAAGGAGGGGAAAAATTGGAACAAAAGGTTTGGCAATTGTCAATGCTGTAAAGTTACCCATACATATAATTTGTAAATAAAAAGCTATAATAAAAAAATATGCTGATGACAGGATATCCAGATGTCCAATTCCTAAAGAGAGGACTATATACAGAATGAGAGTCATAAAAGGCAACTGGAGGGAGAGCTACATATTTGTGAATCATTGATTTAGGGGTGATCATTGAAACAACTGGGGTTGACAAGATCATCCAGCTAGATTGTAAAGGGGAAAAAAATAAGAGAACCAAATATAACTTTGGAGGGTTAGAGGACATCCACCTTAAAGTACAGAAGTAGATGAGCAGTTAGCCAAGGTCACAGAGGAATTGTCAGAGAAGTAAAAGGAAAACCATGGCCTTCAGCATGTCAGGAAGAGAAAGGCTGCCAAGGAGTGTTGGATGTCCAGGGTCAAAAGGAGAGTGGGGATAAATAAACAAATGACCATTGGATTTACGCTTCATTAAGTCCCATAATATGAATATTATGAATTTACATATAAGTAAGAATTTCTAGGCATTGGAGATACATACAGATGTTATATAGAGATTTTTGAGAAATTTTGTCATTTCTAACTGCTTAAGTATAATTATGCTGAAGCTTAGGGAACAGAATAGAGGCTTAAAGTCTAGTCAGATAATAGATTTTTGCTACATCTAGGCCTTTGCTTTGGTGGAAAGTCCATTAGAATAGGAATCAGAAGACCTGAGAAGGATTAAGAATCAAGATATAGGAGATACAAAGAACACTGTTTATGAAGTCAAAAAATATCCATTGAAATCCTGTCTCCCCACTTACTACTTGTATGACATTAGATAAGCTGCTTACTTTCCCAGGGCCCCTGATTTCCTCATGAATAAATGAGAATACTTGATTAGATAACCTCTGATGTCCCTTTCACCTCTAAATCTCTGATTCTAAGATCTGAGTTTGAATTATGAATTTTTTCAGCATAACAAGCCAAGTTAAACAAAAGACAAATTATTAACTCTCAGCATTTGGTGCTTGCATCTCAGAAGTCCTGTTCTATATATTGCTCTGTGTTCACTTGATGGGAAGCTAGGAAGCACAGTGGATAGAGCACTGGGCTTGAAATCAGGAAAACTGACCTTCATGGCTTCAGACAGCTACTAATTGTGTGACCCTGGGCAAGTCACTTAATCCTATTTGTCTCTGTTTCCTCATGTGTAAAATGAGCTGGAGAAGGAAATGGCAAATTCCTTCAGTATCTATGCCAAGAAACTCCTGAAATGGGATCATGAAGGACACAACCAAATAGCAAAAATTAACCTGACATTTCTGCCCTCCAGCTCTCCTTGTTTTCCCACATACCCCTCACCCTTCTATTCTATCTGTTTACTTAGTGTTTCACAGTCTTTGTCATCATCCAGTTCACTTTTGGGCCCTTTCTGCATTTTCTAATTGTCCATCATTCAAACAAGAGTTAGCATTATAATGTATGTACCAACAGTTTTTATAATAAAGGGAAGAAGTGGTAATGCAGTTAAACCTGGAGTCAGGATACTGAGAGAGAGTATTAGGGTCTTCTCTTTGAGTCAGAAGAACTGAAATCAAGTCTTGGTTCTGGTTCTGATTCTTACTGATTCAATGACCCTGGACAATTTATTTTACCTCTCTGAGGTTGTTTCCCCATCTGAAAATTAACTTGACAATCATCCTTATAATTATCAGAAGAGTGTAGTGGATAAAGAACAAGAAGACCTGCTCTTCAAGACCTAAGTTCAAGTGTTACTTCTGCCATCTAATAATGGATTCACTTCGGTGTCACCTGTATACAGTAAGTACCTCAGGCGTTCACAAATTAAAGACCCAGTTCTAAATATATTGCTAGAGGGAGTTCCCTACGCCAATGAAATTACAGTCTAGTTCCAGATCCCACATCAAATAATAACACCTGTACTATAACCCTATGGAACATGGTTTTTCTTCACAATAATTTCACTTTCAAGGTGAAACTGTCTGAAAGTCACACATGTGCACCATCTAGTGGTGAAATGAGATAACTTATTTGAAGCTACTGTTACAGCAAGGACTTGGATAAATTTTCTGGGTATTGAAAAAAAAAAGATTTATATCACAGTTGGTGCAAGGAACTGAAGAAAATTTCTTTACTGAAAGAAACTAAGATTGCTGAAAACAAGAAAATTGAGGAAGAAGTTGAACATGATGAAGAGAATGACAGTGATGGGAATTATTAAGAGCTGTAGGGAGTGAGATAGAAGGTTATAATAATAAAGCATAAAAGGAGGAAAATACACTAGCTAGGAAAATAATGAATTAAAACTCTAAATATTTATTTCTTGCTGATCATATTATGTCATTACAATACATTAAATTTTTTAAAAATTTCTTGTTGGCGTATGGGAGTCATTTTAAATTTTATATTCCTTTACTTTCAAATTAAAAGTGATAACTAAGGGCAGTTAGGTGGTGCAATGGATAGAGCACCAGTCCTGAAGTCAGGAGGACCTGAGTTTAAATCTAGCCTCAGACACTTCCTAGCTGTGTGACCCTGGGCAATTGCCTCAGGGAAAAAAGTGATAACTGAGTAATCTTGGGTAAATAACTCCTCAAAGGCTCAGTTTTCTTATATGAAAAATGAGAGGGTGGTGAAATATAAAATGTATAAAGTCAAATTTAGCTCTACATGTCACTAACTTTCTGTGTGACTTTGGGTAATCCACTGTCACCTAGTAACAGTTAGTTCTAGCTCTTCTGTATAATAAGGAGGCTGGTTTACATAATCACTACAGTCTCTTTTCATTCTACAAATGTCTATCTTTTTCTATCTTTGTCTTTCCTTTCTCTTTTTCCTTCTCTGTTTTTATCTTCTGCTTCTCTCTTCCCATCATTTTGCTTTTTTTTCTCCCCTTTGTTTTCTCCATATACATGTATATGCATTTTGATACACACACATACAAACACATATACATATACATATTTACCAACAGAGTTTTAACAAAATCATTTCCTTCCTTCGGGAGGATGGTTGAATTATTCAAAAGAAAAATATGTCATAAGAAAAATAATTGAGATTCATCTTTGAAACTGAAACTTTAAAACTAAGAGAAAGTAGATATCACAGCAAACCTTTTCTTTAAGCCTGTGCCTTGATAGCATGGGCTTTTAAGGACTTATATGGTATACATTTTATGTTTGCCTGAAATATAACAGTACAAAAACACACTTACACACACAAACACACACACACAAATATATAGGTACACTCATATATTCTCCTACAGGCACACATGCAAGGCATTCTCCCCCCCCCCCCCTTCTTTTCATCTATTCTGACTTAACGAACCTAGAGGCAGTTTTCCAATCAAAGTATTAAATTTTCCTCCTCCCCTCCCTGACAACACAGCTGAAAACTGCTTTTGTTTTTTTAATGGCCTTTCTAGTGGTGAATAACGCGTTTGGTTCAGTGGTTTTCTCTTTCCACTTCATTTACCTCATGTTCAAACTTTTGTTTTCTCTTGGGTGATTCATTTGGGTAGCTCACAGAGTCTGCTATCCAGTGCAACCTGTGACTAAGGCCAGTTCTTGGTTTTTCACCAAGGGAAGGGGAATGGCTGGGTGGAGCTTCTGAGGATGATCCTGCCTTTGTCTTAATTTGTGAGAAGGGTCTGAGGCTTATGCAATAACATGCCTAGAACTGGGCATATAGGTCAAGAGATGAATTGGGCCAAGAAGATTAAGAAGGAGTTTCCTTAATCCATGAGTGGGAGGATTTAACACCATTGCTGATACAGCAAAGGCTGGGTTAAAGTTTCAATTTAATTCAATTTAACAGACTTTTATTAAGCTCCTGCTATGACCAGCATTGTGTTAATGCTAAAACACTTTGAACTTAAGGAGTTTATATTCTACTTCAGGGAGATAAATTATAAATAGATAAATAAAATAAATGACATAAAGAAATGGAAGATAGAAGAAGCATTTACAATTGGAAGAAATCAGGAAAAGTTCTAATGGAATTGTCATTTAACTTTTGATAAGTACTTACAGTATGATACTCATTGAACACACTTGTCAAGAGCATTATTAACCACATCCAGTTGTTGTGAGACTCAATAACTGACTTTCCCCTCCCCATTACCTCTCTTTATCCTCCCTCCCTTCCTCAACTATTATAACCCTCCCCCAAAAAAACCACAAAAAAGGCTTGGGAGAGGTATAAATCCATCAGAGGCTTTTTCAAAAATTGAGTCTTCTCCTTTACAGGCCAGATGGAGATCATATTGCTCTAGCCATCTGGAGATCTGAGATCAATTGTCACCCAACAGTAAAGAAATACACGAGGGCTCTTTCTTTGAAATGTACAATCTAGTAAAGAAATATTTATTTTTAGTAAAGAGATGGATGCTTCTCTATTCCTTGGATTCAATGTGCAAATCCTAAAGAGATGGCTTGATTTTACTGCTTATATCAGTTGACTTGATTATACGCTTATGATACATTCTAAATTTATCTTTTCCTTCCTTTTTTTTTTTTTTCCCAAAGGAAAGCTGGGAGTCTGATAAAGCATTGGAAATGAAGTTTTAAAAATAACACAATACACTACATTAATAAACCAAAAATCATTTAGTTAGTAATTTTCAGTTTTTACAAAACGTGCTACTATAGTATTTGTGTATCTACATAGTTCATTTGCCCCTACCATTGACCTTCTTGGTATACATATCTAATCACTGTTTTACTGTGTTAAAATCTATACAGTTAAAACAAGACATGCAAGCTTAGATATAGATAATTTGCTCACTTTTTAAGCCTAATTATACATATTGATTATATAAAGTAGTGCTTGTCCTTGAAAGTGTAAAGGGGAAGGGGAAAATGAGTTGATGGGTAATAATAGACATAATTATAATAATAGATACAGAAAAAAGCATTTAGCATGTTCTTTGAATGTGCTCCATACCTGGAATACTTTCCTTCCACTATGACTGTAGAATTCCCTAACTTCCTTTAAGTCCCAATTAAAACCCCATCTTCTACATAAGGCTTTCCACATCCCCTTTTAATCCCAGAATCTCCTCTTTCTTAATTTTTTCCTATTTATCTTATATGTAGATTGCTTTGTATATATTTGTTGTCACGCCTATTAGATTGTAAGTTCTTTTAAGACCGTAACTGGTTTTTTTGGCCTCTTTTGTATCTCTAGTGCTTATTACAGTGACTGTCACATGTTGGGACCATAATAAATATTTATTGATTGACTGATTGATTGCTAACCTTCTTGTGATTTAGCTTTCCAAATTAAAAGAAGACTATCATCAAATGAGAGCCACATTTAGTCAATCCATACTTAGATTATTTCCAATTTGATAGTTTGTGTTCTGCTTAAATAGCCTTTGAGAATCCAGAGTTCCTTACATGCTATAGTACAAATTCAGAGGAGTACTTTGCTAGAGGTTTTCATAGATGAGAAAAGTTAAAACAGAAGGGACATGATTCCAACCATCTGGTAGATAACAATTTTAAACCAGTGTGCTACTGGAAAGAATTTTGGTAAAGTACTGATACAAGAACTCAGAAGAGGGAATTTAGGAACTGACCGTGGTATCTCTCAGTGGGGCAGCAACCCCAATTGCTTGGGGTGATCATAGTCTTTTTCTCGGTGCTTTAAAGGGTAGAGTGACTCAGTCTCTATTCTATTTCTAATGCCCTTCTCCTCCTCTCCATCAACTCAAAGTATGATCATCCTTCAAGACCAGCTCAGTTCCCACATTCTTCATAAAGCCTTTGCTGTTTTCCAAAATCCACATTGCCTCTGCCTCTCTCTGAACTTTTATAATATTTATAATTTGTCCCACATAATTTAATATTAATTCTTTACTGCCTTCTACTGTTCTCTGAGCTTTCATGTGTATTATACTTTCCTTGCTAACTATATTTCTAATTACTGGAGATCAGAGACCAGGTCTTGTTCATTTTTATATCTCCCATAACCTTGGCACAGGACTAAGTACTAGGGAGGTGCTGTATAAATACTGGTTGATAACTTGACTGCAGCTATTACAAGGATTATAGAATTGCAGCTTATAGATTTGAGACCTTAGAAGTCATCTAGTTTTGATTAAAATGACAGAAAAGGAAAATGACAAATATTGGAGGGAATGTGGAAAATTTGAGTACTGATACATTATTGACAAAGTTGTGAAATGATCCAACCATTTGGGAAAACAGTTTGGAATTAGGGCTATAAAAGGGCTATAAAATCATGTATACCCTTTAACTCACTAATACCACAACTATGTCTGTATCCCAAAGAGAACAAAGAATAAGAAAGAGGACCTATATATGCAAAAAATTAATAGAAACTCTTTTTTTGTGATAGAAAAGAATTGTAAATTGAAGGGATGTCCATCAATTGAGGAATAATTGACCAAGTTGTGGTATTTAATGCTGATGGAATACTATTATACTTTAACAAATGATGAGCAGGGTGGTTTCAGAAAAGTCTGGAAAGACTTATATGAACTGATGCAGGACCAGGAAAACATTGTATGCAATAATAGCAATATTATACAATGATCAACTATGAATGACCTAGCAATTCTCAGCAATACAACGATCCAAAACAATTCTGAAGGACTTGTGAAAAATGTTGTCTATTCCTAGAAAAAGAACTGATGGAGTCTGAATGATTGTATATGTATAATCTATATCAAATTGTTTACCCTTTCAAGGAGGACAGATGGGAAGGGCTGAAAAGGAGAACTTGGAATTCAATATTAAAAAAAATCAATGTAAAATTTGCTTTTCCATGTGCTTGAGAAAAAAATAATAATTTAGTTTAATACTTTCATTTCACCCATGAAGGACTGAGACACAATGATGTAAAAAGACACGCCAAAGTCACATAGATAGAAAGTAGTTGAGGAAAGATTTGAACCCAGGTCTTAACTTCAAATCTATCACTCCTTCTACTATACTATAGGACTAGGTAATAAGAAAAATACTTCCAGGACTTGCTACAATATAATCAGTGAGAAATACAAATAGCTGACCAACCAGAACATGCTAGAAGAACAACTTCCAAAGCTGAGCTCCTTTGTGCTCTTGGGTTTTTGCCACTGGAAACCGTGGCACTTGTGGACTTCAAATGGTGCCTTTTTTGAAAATAAATCTAATAAAAATAAGAAGTTTTCTCATCTACTGGAGTTGGAATTGAATGCTTTGAAGGGAGGAAACTACTAGGCTTATAGTTTTACATTATGACAGAACAAAATCCTAATATAATTTAAAAGACAAAGTAATTGAAACTAAGAATATATGTATGTGTATACACATACACATATATAAGCAAGAATATATATATTTATATATACATACACACACACATACACACATATAATGATATCACACACGCACATATACACATGAAATATCTTCTAGTGCATCTGGGACTTTTCAATGTGACTTTAGAATTTGAATAGAAGATGTTAAATGTAGAGAAAAAATAATGAGGCTTCACTAGAGATCCAGCAGAAGACATTATGTACATTATTACTTCATTAAGAAAGTGAAGACTCAATTGTACGTAGCAAAATAAATGTGGAGTACTACAGATTGCCTTCTACAACTACTTTTCCATTAAGTTAACATCTACTGTGGGTATTCATTGTTTCATTAAGCTTTTATAAGGTCAAGTATTCCAACTAACAGATTTCTCTCTTCTCCAGAGGGGAAACATGGTTGGGGTTGCTAAAGAAAAAACACTTCACACTGAACCTTCACTTTGCAAATAACTCAAGGGAGTTTTGGAGGACAGAGTCTATGTGTTTTGTTTCCCTATATCATGGACTTAAGTGCTTTGTGGCTCCTCCAGATATGAGGACCCATGAATGACTTTATTTCCCTCCCTCTCCCCTAAAAACTTGGGCTATCCAGGATATACTGGTACTAAATGGATATCTTTTCATTAGAAGACTGGATTCCAAGGCATTTTTCTCTTTTCTCTAAGAAGGTAGTGCTCTTCATCATCTCTTCTAGAAATCTGGGCTCCTGAGAGCTAGAGCTTGGGGTTACTAAATAGACAACTCTGAGACTGCTGCTTCCTTCCCAGGAAATTCCTCTATTTTTTTTTTTATCCAAGATGCTAGAGATTCAGAAACTCCCACTTTTTGGGTACAAATTTCCTATTTTTACCCTTGCCATCTCTCAGGCTAAGAAGTCACATCTGTCTTTCCAAAGTCAGGACTTTTTTCTCATACCATTACCTCTCTAAGAACTCCCATCTTAGGCCATATAGATGAAAATAGATATTTCTCATGGGTACCCCCCTCCAAAGGCAATTCCATGTATTTTGTGAGGGTGGATGTTCTGATGAAGATCCAGAATCACAGAGTCTTTAAGTACCTGAGGCAGGTTTAGTAACATGTGCAGTACACACACACACATACACACACACACACACATACACACACATGCATTCCCACAAATGCACATATATTGCCTTTCTATTAGTAATCTTATTTCAGATTGTGTTTGCAAAATTCTTCAGACTCACTTGTATAGTAACAAAATGCTTTTTCATTTCTTATTATTAAAGCTTTTTATTTTCAAAACATATGCATAATTTTCAACATCTATCCTTTCAAAACCTTGTGTTCCAAAATTTTCCCTTCCTTCCCCCACCCCCCTCCCCTAGACAGCAAATAATTCAATATATATTAAACATATGCAATTCTTCTATATGTATTTCCACAATTATCATGCTGCACAAGAAAAATCAGATCAGAAAGAGAAAAAATGAGAAAGAAAGCAAAATGCAAACAAACAACAATAAAAAGAGTGAAAATACTTTTTCATTCATTCTTATTACTACAGATTTTCTTCCTAACCACTTCTTAACCAATCAACTCTAATTAGTCTAGTAGATTATTAGTGACTCCTATCCTATGCAAGGAGAATCAAAGTTAACTTCAGTGACCCTTCAGTTCTACCCTAGGAGTTCAACCAAAGGAAAACAAAAATATATGTTCTAGTCCAGATTGTAACTGCCGTAGAAAACTAGATCTGCTCTCAAGGATATGAAGAAACACATTTTCAGGCCTTCTCCCAGTATTTTTGATCTGCACCCATGAAGCAAATTTAGGAATTATAGGAAAATTAGAGTTTCTATGGAAGTTAATAAAAATCCTAGGGTTTTGGAGGAGCTTAGAGCAAAATCCCTTATGCAAGACCTTCTTGGTCTAAATAAAACAGGTGAGGAAACCTATAGATTTATAGGAGTGATGTAGTGGCAAAAGCAAGAAAGAACCTTGGAATCAGGAAACATGATTTTGGATCTTGACTCTACTGTTACTCAAGTGATTTTGGGCTACTCCCATCATCTCTCTGAGTCTCCATTTTCTCATTTGCAAGGGCAGAATCTCTTTATCATACTTGTAACTTTGTGAACCAAAAACGACCATTCTTCATCACAATTATCCTTTCTGCATTGTCTCCCCCAATCAAAACATACTCTTCACAGTAGCTAGCATTTATACAATATTTTGAAATTTAGAAAGTACTTTGTATATATTTACTCATTTGATACTAACAAAAATCTGGAGAGAAAGGTTCTTTAATAATTTCTGTTTTACAGATTGAGGAAATTGAGGCTGAGAGTAGTTAAGTGACTTGTCTACCATACATAGAGAGTAATAGTCTGAGTCATGATTTGTACTTAGGATTCTTGACTTCCCATCTAGCACATTATCTATGACTCTATCTTCCTGCCTTAAATAAGCTCATTGAGAAAAATTCTGATTGTTTTTGTATTAAGAATCCCAGCACTTAACTCATAAATTAACAAATGTTTTAAAATTCGTTCATTCACTCATTTAGCATGGTATAATGGAAATGAATGAATTCTGTCTTTATAATGAGAGAACATTTTTGATCTCTGCTATTTACTATTTGTGTGATCTTAAACTAGGCATTTAATCTTGCTAAACCTGTTTCCTTATCTGTCAAAAGAGGGAATGAGATTATATCACTTCTGAGGTTCCCTCTGTCTGTAAATGTGTCATCTGTATTCTAAAGTCCCTTTAAATTCTAAGTCCTTTGGTTCTTTTCTGGTTATTATTCCTGATTATCCCAGGAGTTCTGATCTCTATACTTTTTTTTTTTTTTTTTTGCCCAGAACTCACATGCAATTATTTTGGCTGGTGTCATTTAACAGTAGCTTGACCCCAAGTGAAGTTTGAGGAGACAGACAAGCAGTATTAGGGCCTTAAAGTGAAGTGATGGTGAAGACTCTCCACACCCAGTCAATTCCTCAGGGCTGTCAACACTTTCAAAGGGGCTTATTCTTGGCCTTTGGGGAGCTCATGCAAATAAGAGGCCATTTTTCACTCCTGTAGAAAAGCCTCTGGTACATGGCTCTTGCCTATGCCTTTTCAGTGCTAACTGAGTTTAAACTCAGAAAAGTTACAGTAAAGTGGAGCAGAGGAGTTATTTGATACTTAGTCAGATCTGACTTTTGACAGCTCCTTCCCGTTCTTATGCTGAAGTTCCTTGATTTCACCACAGGAGGTCCTTAGGAGGATGTCACACTGGCCTTTCTCTCAGTGGAACTGTCCAGCGAATACAAAGTACTCACAGCCTGACAGGCTGATGAAATAAGAGAGAAGACAAGGCCTTAGCTCTCAGTACCTCTGAGCTTCTTTGGAAAACTCAAATCCATCATCAACCCATCACTCCCTCCACCTCCTCCTGGGGGCCTTTCACTAAAGAAAAACTGAAAAGTCAGCAAAACAAAAAACTTCCTCAAATATTTCACTGTATACAGGTAGAGAAAAAAAAAAAGTAATTTTCGCCTGCGATCCATCACGAGTACATTTGCCAAATCTGGATATTTATTGGTTTCATAAAGTGATATATCTCTCATACTTGCATACTGATTTAATTTCAGCCATGCTGCAGAATTTCTAAGGACTTTACTCTTCCCATTCCCTGAAGCAGAATATTCCCCATTAATTTTGAATAAAAGGGTTCTACTAAAGTATGAGACCAATCAGAATGATTCTCTGCCACCTTCTCACCTTTCACCCTAACCCCTTATTGGGAAGGATAGCTCAAATGGTTTGTAAATTTTTTTTGGAAATGGCAAAAGCAAACTAGGTTTTCTCTTTTTTGATACTAAATGTATCTGCAGATTTTAAACATGAAAGTCAACAAGAGAATGTGAATATTTACCTAAATAACATCTTAGATTTGGAGGAAGGCCATCTATCTCTTCCACATCACAGGGATTAGGGGGTTAAGGTCATAGTGTCTTCACAACTTGGAAAATCTATGTAAAATGTTTTGACCCTCCTTTTATGCCAGAGAATAAGTCTTAATTATAATGAAATACCATAGTACTAAAAGATAAAATATGTTGTTATTATATATTACTATACATATATTTTGTGTATTTCTGTGTTTCTTAACTTTTTTGTTTTGTCTGAGGGCCTAGCTTCTGCAAAGCTCCCTCAAATTTCCATTTAATTTCTTACGTTGAACCATGAGGTATTGAAACCACAGTGGAAAAAGTTGTAAGTCATAGTTATTATTATATTATCCCTGTTACCTCCCCTTCCCTTTCTCTTGCCCACTGCTGATGAGTCTTATGAACATCTGAAACTGGAAATAATCAAAGCATCTTTATTACATAAATAATTGAATAATTTAAAATTCATTAACATTGATTAAATAAAATTATAAAATTATATATGTAAAGGTTCTTTGAATTTCTTGAAGAAAAGTTGCTATGTTATATATGTAACACAGTGGTTCTCTCAGTATTCAGAATCCTGGGACTGGTGTCTGCCAATAGTAGTACTCTACCATTTACTGTTATATACATCCATGAGGCATCACCTCCATCTATCACCTACTCCCATCCTTTCTATTTAAAAAAAAACACCTTTTCTAAACATATCATGCTTGCACAAATTGCCATACTATCTTTCTTTTGATGGGATCATGGCAATTTCTCTTATATGCACCCGATTTCCTTGTCAGACAAGTAAGAATAGGTGTTGTTATTGCCTTTTTCCAGAGGCTAGAACTGAAAAAGAGAAATGGTGAGTGACTTATCCACTAAGCAAAGTGGTAACAGACTAAGAACTTTCACTAGATAGATCTAAGTCCAGAGTTATTTATAATCAGCTGCCAAGCACTTATTCCCTAAAACAATCTTAGCAGTATAATAATGTAGGTTTCATTTTCAATCTCCATAAATCCATAGGAGATACACAATTGAGTAGGAAGATTTAAGAGCCCAATGATATAAATCTGGCACATTTTGCTAAGTGCACATAATTCCTATCTGGGCAGCTAGCTACCTTGAAAGTAGTAGCGTCCTGCTAACTAGAGTTAAGAATTTTATATTTGCTTGTGGGTAGGTGTCTCCTTTGTACTTCCCTGTCCTATCCAGTATAGTGACTTTTAGGTATCAGAATGTGATACCTGCCATGACTCTCACATTAATTAGTTTAGAAAAATAGCTTAATATTTGTGGGCCTTAGTTTCTTTGTTTTAAAATAAAATGTTTTTAATAGATTACTATTAAGACCTTTTTGTAATTTCCAAAATTCATGGTTTCAGCTGGGTAACAATATTTGCTGCAATTCCTATGTAGAGTTTCTCAAGGATATGAATGGAAAAAAATTAAAGCAGTATGTTTAGTGATAAAAGCTTGTATGACTTAAGTCCTGATACAGACTCTGACAATGATGGCCTTATGAAAATATACAACTGGGGATAATAAACTTCCTTCTTGGGAACAATAGAAAATGCATTAATATTGGCTAAATAAAATTACATATAAAATATATAGGATAATATATATATATACATATATACATCTATATATCTATATCTATAATATGTTAATAAATTATATATTTTGAAAAGTACTTTCCTTGTAGGAAAGGTGTTATATATGTAACAAGTTGGACCTGTCACTAGTCAAAATCTTGGGACTGTTGATTGTTAATAGTGCAATATTCTACCATTTCCTATTATATCCATGAGCTAGATTTCTAGGAAAATATGTCAGTCAGAACATATCACTCATAGCTCCACCTCCATCTACCTCCTTTTCACATCCTTTCTAGATAAAACATCATTTAGTCATTCACCCATAGACATGATTGACAACTTTAATTAGATCCAATAAAAGCATAGTCAAATTCAAGTGCAATAGATAGAGATGACATCATTTCATTCAGTTCCAAGTATCTACCTACCAAGGCAGGAAAAGCTTCATCCAACATTTATCTGTCTTTAATCTGAACAACTGAGCTAATATGTCAATTTGAAATTATCCAGTCCTGATACTCTCAAGGAAATAATATGAACAAATATATTTTCTACATACAATTTTAATGAAAATTGGGGAAGAATATGATGAAATCGATCTAAATATAGCCAAACCCCTCAAATCCTTGAAAGTAGACTTCTAAAATCCCCATTCTAACTGAAGGCCACTAATGACCACCAAATCTATGTCCTCTTACCTTCTTTATCTTCATTTTTATGGATTTTTTATTTATTCCTTTTCTTTCTGCAGCATTTGACACCATTTTTCCTCTATTAGTTTCTGAGGTTATACTCCATTCGTTCATTTCCAACTCTTAAACCTATTCCTTCTATTTTTCTGGCTCATTGTCTTCTTCCTGACCACTTAAAATGGATGTTCCCTAAAGTTCTGTTATTACCCTCTTCTCTTCATGTGGTCTCTTTGATAGTTTTATTCATTTCTAAATTTTTAGTTGTCATATTTGTGCAGTTGACTCCCAAATCTCTATTTCTTGCCCAATCTTCCCCCCCAAAACTCCATATATATACCTCAAACATGCTCAAATCACGTGTAGACATCTGAATATTTCATCAGCATGTCAAACACTACATATACCAAATCAAGATTATTATCTTACTCAATAAGTCTGTTCTTATTTTGGACTTTGCTAGTTCCCATTCAACTAATTTCCTATGCTTGAAAACCCTACTAGAATCTTTGACTTTGCTCTTTTCCTTATTTCTCATGTTTAATAAATTTCCAAGTTTTTTTGAGCCGAGTACTTTTTTTATCCTGTTTTAATGTAAATATGCATTATATAGAATAGTTATCTGTTTTAACTTCTGTTAAAATACAAATTCTTTAGGGGCATCTAGTAGAGCAGTAGATAGAGCATCAGCCCTGAAGTCAGAAGGACCTGAGTTCAAATTTTATCTCAGACACTTAACATTTCCTAGTTGTGTGATCCTGGGCAAATCACTTAACCCCAGTTGCCTCAGTAAAAAAAAAAAAAAAATACAAGTGGTTTGAGAGACTGTATCTTATGTAAATTTCATATCTTTTCAGGCCTTTAAATGTGCTTCACTGGTAGACTTTTTAAAAAATAAAAGATCATTTACATTTATGACAAATTATTTCAAATTAAGAATTGAATGACTATATGATAGAATATTACTCCAATGAAAATTTCTTCAAATGAAAATTTCTCTTTAATATCTTGCCTGCAATAAAATTTCCTGTCATCAGCGGATGTCTTGGCAAAGGCCTCACAGTCCAAATAGACAGCTTTCTCACATGCATAGTTAATTGAAGGAGAGATTAACAGATTTTCCTACTCAAAATAATTTTTTATAAAAATGGAATTCATTAGAAATAGGTAAGCATAAGTATAAAAGCATGAAATAGTCCAAAAGTATATATATTTTTTCTCATTAGTATTTTATTTTTCCAATTACACATAGATAGTTTCCATGATTCATTTTAGTAAGATTTTTTATTCTAATTTTTTCTCCCTCTCTCCCTCCCCAAGACAACAAGCAATTTGATACAAGTTAAGCATGTACAATCTTTTAAAACATATTTCCATATTTGTCATGTTGAAGTGCATGCATTTTTATGGAAGACTGAGGTATAATTTAATTCACTTTGATTCAACTGGGCTCAGACTACCATGGCAAGTGCAGAAGATGAGTCCAAGATTTAGATAAGACATGCAATCTTCTCTGATGGAGTTTACAATTGGATTATTAGGCAACTTATTCACTGATCCTTAATGGTTATTTATCATTTCTAAACTTAACTCTAGTTTTATTCCCATCTTTGAGTTGAATGATTTTTTTAAAATTCGGAGTAGATTTTTATTTGAAAATTGGACATTTTCCTAAGATGGTACTCAGAGACTTCAAACCAGGTTGACATCAAAAGTTTTCAGGATGCTTTCTCCTCAGTTATCAAAACATCCATTAGCAGAGTCACTAGTAATCTATTTTGTTTGACTGTTTTAGCTCATTAAAGGAGTGGATTTGCTATTCCAACAGACTTCTTGATTCAAAGTTATTTAGTTTATGTGTTAGAGCTCCTGAGTTGGTCTAATTTTAAATTAATTTGGAATTAAAGTCTCTATCTGATCACTTCCTATTTAGATACTGACTATAGTCTCTTTCAAATAAGAGTCTCATCTTTGATTTCCCCTAGGGATGTTTTTCCAGTGTTTCCATCAGCTCTCTAAATGCCTCCATTTTTCTTTTACAAGAGAGAAGAACAGAAAAATTATTGCCATTTAGGGCATTTCTATGTTGAGAATATGTGCTATGCTTTCCAATTGGACTTTTTCTTTCCACTTAAACATCTATTTGACAAAGAGAGAGAACATATTATCCCCCAAACCTAAATAGAGTAATGCTAGGTCATATTTCTAATTACATTTTTCCAGAGCGCCACATATATCTACTGATTTTTTTTGATGCAGACAACCTCCTGACCGAATGTGAGATTTAAAAACCTTTGCTCATACCCCAAAACATTTCTTAAAAATCCAATACTTCAAATCACAACTCTTTGATCTTTGATATTTAACCTCAATGATTAGTACAGCATAGTTCATTGTTTAATAGTAAATACACTTACATATCAGGGAGTAAAACATTGCATTCAATTCCAAGTTTTTACCTACCAAGGAAGAAAAACCTTGTTAAGGTTGGAGTCAAGTTCTTCCTTTGATCTCCCAGCCATATTACAACACCAAGAAAACACCCATAAGGAAGACCAGAGGCCTATCATAAACATCTTGTCTCCTAGAAAAGTTGAAACATGAGACAGACAAGCTAATTCACAATAGTCCACATTATGACTGGAAAGCTTGAGAGAAACTTTTGGTCTCAATCTTTTCTATTTGAGAAATACTTTTAAAAATTACTGAGGACTCCTCAAGAAATTTTATGTTTATGTGGGTCATATTTAACACTATTCACCATAGTAGACATTAAGCCATCTTAGCATAATTATAAAAGTTTTGACCTTAGCAATCCCCAAGGATAGTAAGACTATTCTTTGGGAACCATTGACGTAGATGATTCCTAAGATCTCAGGTACTTGGATCAATAGGACACAGATTCCCAACGCTCCAGACTGCAGACTCCCAAAGCTCCTGTCTAGAGTCTGTCTTATAAAGTTATCCTTGATACCATCTCACTGAAAAGGAGGGTACTTCTCCAATGCTTCAGAGAGTAGTAATTATGGAGCACTTACTTTCACAAATCTAATGCTGATAAGAGCAGAAAGACAATTATGGTTTTTGTTATTGTGTGATTATAGTTTTGTGTTGAAATCAAGTTGGTTAGTTTCTTCATATGTGAACTGAAGATGTTGAACTAAAGGACCTCGGAGGTCTCTTCTAATTAGTTTAAACCTGTGATCCTAAAACATTAGGAAAATAAGTCTCCTTTTCTTTTCCTCATTTAGCACCTCTATCTAGTGAAGCCTTTCAATTAGATTGTCTGGTTACATTTAATTTAACTACCAGATCTTCCAGATTAAACAAATTTTCCCCAATAGTATTTTAGTTTTTGACATTCATTTTTATTAAACTTTGTATTCCAAATTTTTCTTCCTCCCTCCCTCACTTCCTGTCTCCCTAAGACAGCGAGAAATCTGATATAAGTTGAATATATGCTATCATTTTAAACATATTTCCGTATTTGTCCAAGAAAAATCAGACCAAAAGGAAAAAAAAAAAACCAAGAAAACAAAAACAGTGAAAATACTATGCTTCAATCTACATTCAATCTTCATAGTTTTCTCTTTGGATGGGAATGGCATTTTCCATCACAAGTCTTTAGGAATTGCCTTGAATCACCTCATTGTTGAGAAGAGCCAAATCTATTATGATTGATCATCACATAATTTTGTTATTGTATATGATGTTCTCCTGGTTCTGCTCACTTCACTCAAGTAGATTAAACATTTTTTAAAGCAAACCTAAATGTGCTTCATTGCCATGTATGTCCATTATTCCTAGAGAGAGCAAAGAATCATAAATTCTAAACTGAGAATTTGTAAAGTCTACTTGTCCCTCTAATCCTGCAGCCCTATAATTTTTTTCAGTTGTGATAATGTTTATTTTTAAAGTGTGGGCCAACTTCAAACATGGGAAACAGTTTTTCACAGGTAGAGAGGGTTCTCTCACTGAGAGTTACAAATATTGATCAAATCACATATTTATCCATTAAAAAAAATAACAATCTTGCAGAATTTACCGGTACAGATTTGCATTGGTAAACAGAGGCCATTACACAGATCAAATCACAACAATTTGACAGTTGTGTAAAGTCAACTGATGAAATGAATAAGAATGCCTTTATTCATCCAAAGCAGAGATTTTTTCATAAATACATAGCAATAGGCTCTCTGGAAAAAATGTATCCACAATCTTTTTTTAAGTCTAATCTTCTTCATTACCATTTTCTCTAATATTATTTTAATTATAGAAAATCTATAAGACAATAAGATTCATAGACTTTGCTGATTTTCTAGGTTCACAAAATTTTAATAATTATCTGTTTTTACGAGGCTTTATAAGCTAAGTCTTGCACACCACAACATAACAGAAAGATTGAAAAGCTGGGTTTGGCACTGAAAAGGAAATCTATTTACATAGGTCTAGCAACATAATCTAATAGTTTAATGATACTCAATATCTCCAATCTTGGATATAATGGATAATCAATAACATCTACACTTGGTAGAGTGTGTATTCCTACATGAGGGAGGTACATTTGAAATCATGTCTACTGCCTGCATTGGGCTCAATGTTATTGAATTAAAAAAAATTGTAATTGAAAAATGTGTGCTTTGGCTTCATATCCGCTTTCCCCTAAACTTCAAGCATTTCAGAATAAAAGTGTCTCATCTGGATTTCACAATTCAATCTAAACCTTCCTAACCCCAACCCCCATGAGCCAGATCCCAACAGAGCCATAGTACTGAAGGTGAATGAAAAATATAGTGTTGCACAAGGTAGTCACAGGAATTTTTGTACAAGCTAGTTTTCTTGCCCTGGCTAACATTTGAATGGTGGCTGACCACAGTTAATAGCCAGTATACACTAGAGACAAATAGGCTTTTATTACTCACATTTTTCATTTCTGGCTTCAACACTCTGAACTTGCTGAAGCAAAACACTAGTATTGCCAACATTTCCACAGAGGAAAAAGACACACGTTCAATTTTCAGAAGGGTTAAACAGAAAATGACTTTGAGTGCAAAAGGAAGCCAATGAGATTCAAGATATACACACACACACATATACATGTAAATGCACACCAACATAACTACACACACACACATATATATATACAAATATATGCATGTACAAAGCATACAGATGAGTATAGTTCAAATGACTAATAAGTAAAATACCTCGGCAAAACAACACATGAATATTTGGATTAGCAAGACAGGTTTACTCTAGCATAGTGGGAAAGGAACTCAGAGTCAGAAGATCTAAATCTGACTTCTCAGATCAGCCACTTAATTTTTTTTTAATTTTTTTTTTGGAGAGACACCTAGGGCTAAATAACTTGCACAGGGTCATACAACCACTAAGTATATGAGGCTGGGTTTGAACTCAGGTTTTCCTCACTCCATCACGGGTGCTCTATCCACTGTGCCATCAGCTATCCCTTAGCCAATTATTTTTACATGAATTTGAACAAGTCCTTTATTTAATTTTTCTAATCTACAGTTTCCTCATCTTTAAAGCAGAGAGGTTAGAGTATATGAGAGTCAAGTAAACATAGCACTAAAATCTAGACGACCTGGATTCAAACCTATTACTGACACAGTTTTCTTGTATAATCCTGAGCAAGTCCCTTAAATTCTTTACCCCAGGCAACTCTTTAAGGCTAGAATTTATAGATAAATTGCCCATGTACCTTGGTGGAGAAAGTTTCCACCCCAGGTATTCTCTACCTTAATGAGATCATAGGAATAGGCCACCCTTCCCTCAAAACAAACAAACAAACAAAGTCTATACATATTAACAAAATGATTAACAAAATTGCAAAGCATGTAAACATATCCTATCATTAGTAAAATCCCAGCTCCACACCATTCTATCCTATTCAGGCTTAGGCTTATTTTAACAATAGAGAATATGAGGGAATTAAATGGGAAAGAGAATGGGGATTGGGGTTGGAGGATGAGAATGGGTGCTCTGTAGCCCTTGCTCAGACATCAATTTGTGATGCAGGTCATAGTAAGCCTATCCGGTGTCAATGAAACTTCAAAGATGATCCAGCTGAGGTAGTGACAGCTTTGATTTGTAAAGTGACCATAATGAATTAAAACCTCTTTCTGATGAGTGAGTTTTTCTAGATTATATCAACACCTGCTATATTACAGATCATATGTTTGGCTACTGAAAAATTGTCTTTCTTTTACAACATCGGTGTTAATTTCACCCTGTCAGAAGCAGTTCTGTATTGCCCTAGTGATTGGTTCTCACAGATAATTGGATTTAGTCAAGCTGATAGGAGAAAAAGTCACCAGCGGCTAAAAAATTGAGCATAGTGGCTGAAGGTGGCCACTAACATGCATTTTCTTTTTTCTCAAAAAGTGAATTGGATAAATGTGTCCCTATACATAGAAATCAATGCAACTTTAACCAAGGAGCCTTTTGTAAATAAAACCAAGCAGAAGAAAATAGTAATGATGATGATAATAATAAATAACATCTATATATTGCTTACTAAGTGCTTTACAATTATTATTTCATTTGATCTTCACAACAACTCTGGGACATAGGTCTATTAAACTGAGACAAAGAGAGGTCAGTTGACTAGTTCAGGGTCATACTAATACTAAGTGCCTGAACCTTATTTTCAGGTCTTCCTGACTCCAGGCCCTGTGCTCTATTCACTGAGCCACCAATCTTCTACCCTCACTTGCCCCAATTCCAATCCTTTTCCAGAACAAATATCAGATTCTCATAGCATCAGAGAAGACCTACTCCAGCATAAAGCTTGCTTTTAATGACAGTAGGAATTGGCTCTGAATGATAAGTCAATGCATAAAGCTTTTGATTTATAAACTTGATTACCTCTGCCAAAGTGAAATCTAGTGCTGGGAAAATGTTTAAATATATTATAAGAAGTTTTCTTCTGTCACTGAGCAGAAACTACATTTTTCTTAAGACTTGTCTTTTAATTAGAAGCAATTTTTTTGGCCAGTTTTCCTTTTGGGTTTAAAAGATCTTACTTAAAGAAAAATTTCATTGTCTGTCAAGGATACAAATACCATTTATCACTTTCTATTCTCACCTGTCTGGGTTGGTTCCTGACAAAAAAAAAAATTGTTTTTCACATAAAACAAATTATTTTTTCATATATTCAATTGTTGATAAAATGGTTAGCTCTGGAAAAGATTTTATAAGTTGATTATTTATTATGCACCTCACATGATCCAGGCACTGAAGTTAATAAAAAGATAGTAAGCTTACATGTAATCAAAAGAAACAACTTAATCAAGAGATAGAAAGACCAAAGGGGTACCTTCAAGATGGAGATTATTGTAGGGGATTTGTTCAGTAGAATTGAAACCAGGTAGGGAAGTAAATGTAGAGTGGAGTGAGCAAGTTCACTTTTTACTTTATATAAAGGAGAACATTGGGAGGAATTTAATACTTTATTCTCCAGGGTTCTAATCAGAAGGGAGAGGAGGCTATGGAAGGTGATATGAATCAAAGCTTGAAGTTGGAATGGGGATATTTTATGAGATTAGAAGTAAAGAACTTAATTGGGGAGTGGCATATTGTTCTCCAGAAGTTGAAACCAGACAGCATCAGGTGCTTTTATTTTGTTGAAGAGGGAACTAAGAACAAGAGAGTTGAATGAATTTACTCCAAGTCACAAATTTAAGGGCTGGAAGACAGTCAGTAAGAAGTTATAGAATACATGTTATATATGCCAGACATTAAGTTAAACAGTGGTGATATTACAAGGGAATTGATATGTAAAGGGGTCAAAAGGTGACAGAAGAGTATTTAAGAAGGAATAGAGAAAAGGGAGAATTTTTCAGTAACTTGCATCAAACATGCAATGTTTGTAATTTTGCCAAAGTCAAAATCCTATCACTAATGCAAAATTAGCCCCCGCTCTGCCTTTTAAATAAAAAATGAAGGGGCTCAAGGAGTAGCTTCCTTCACTTCAGCTTTTTGGAGACAAGGAATTTTTCCTTCAAAAACTGAAAGTTCTTCAGAGAAAAAAATAAGGAAGGCAAAGACTTGAATAAGGAAATTGTGACCTATGTCAGTGAGTTGGAAGATGCAAGAAGGACCAGCATAAGGAGGGAGAACTTGGAGCTAAGAAACAAATCTGACGTTTTTGGTAAAAAGAAAAAGAAAAGCTATTTTGAACCTTCTCTAGAAAGTCAATTGTGAATTTTTAAAAATGTAAATAAGAAAAGAACAAATGCCATAAGTCAGGGCTTGATTTACTGTTTTGTCAATTATTAGACTGAAGAAAGTAATGGAGAATATGCTAATAATGCAGATTAAACTTAAAAACTTGTTATACATACATTTCCCTCCCAGAGGGAAAACCTTTACCAGTTTACTCTGTTATAGCTATTTGTTGACCTGATCAAAACAGAAAAAGGGTATTGTTTTCCAGGGGGCATGTACCTAAGACATAGGGGTACATGGGATATTCAGGGAAGACTAGCACTTCTGGAGTGAGGATGTGCTGAGTCCTATTAACCAACAAAATCCATTTATGAGTAAGAGAGATGTCTATGTCAAACAAGTGAAGATTTCCCTCAGTCGAATAGGCAGATGAGAACAGTCTGTTCCAATGACCATGAAGGTGGCTGAAATAGGCACTGTGGAACTCTTAGAGCTTGGTCAGACACAGAAAACACCAAGGTCATCCACTGCATCCTGGGCCATTGCTAATCATTCTGATTTTAGTCTGGGCTCTGGACTTCAATTACTCTGAAAGAGAAAGTGAGACTGATGACTATGCATCTCTGCCCCACTTAAATTCATTTTATGTGCAAGACATCAGTCTCATGATGTCATTGGTTCTTTTTTGAAAATCAGAGGGCAAACGATAACAACAAAAACCCCAAGACACCAAAGAGAACCCAGTAAAACTTGTCCAAAAAAATTACTATTTACTTCTGGTGATTCACTGGGCACAAAAGCTATTACTGGAAGGAACATAAAAAGAATTGCCCCTTAAATTCTGGGATACCAATTTAAAAACTGAATTTTAGTTCTTCTTTAGTCTCAGTTTATCAACCTTCTTAATTCCTATGACCTCCATTCCACCTTAGCCCCATTAGCTAGATGGTTGTACACTTCATTTCAATTTCATCTTCACACATAAGTGATTCATTTTCACAAACCATAAATAAAATAAGATGAAGTTCAGTAGGGATATGTGAAATTTATTTTTTGAATTCATGTATATAATGGGGAAGGCATGCAAAAACAAACCATTCATCTGAATAACTTTTGGTGATTTGGATATATTGCAAGGATATATTGAGTTATAATCATTATGGCAGTCAGAAAAGTTTATGGGATCTTAGATTGTGTTGTCACTAATTTTTAAAATTAAATATTATTAGATTTGTTTTGTCTTTTTTGGGGGGAGAGGGGAGAGGTTGGAGGCAATTGAAGTTAAGTGATTGCCTAGGGTCATACAACTAGTGGATTTGAACTCAGGTCCTGCTGACTCCAGGGTTGACACTCTATTCTACTGCATTAACTGCCCCAAGAGTCACTACTTCTTAAAATAAGAAAGTGATAAACTCTTGAGGGAAAAAGGTATAGACACATACTTTAAAGGTTAACCTGGATTATTAACACTTTAAAAAATATATACAATGGACAAAACAATAAATCAAGCCCTAAACTGTAGTGCCATTTTTTAATCTATACTCACATTGAAAATTTAACAATCAGTTTTAACAATCAAGACGACTTTGGCACAGCCTTGAATATGGGTTCAGTTTTGGAGTTTAAATATTGGGGAAAGGTGTCTGGAGGAGGGAAATTAGATGGTAAAAAAGCCTTGAATTTATGCCTAATAAGGTTTTTGTGATGGAGCTAGGAATGTTTTACTAAGAATGTTTAGAGATTATTCAGGGAGGACATAATATCTGACTTCAAATATCTGAAGGACTATACTGTTGGCAGATGTGGGATTCAAATATAGACCTTTTGATTCTAAATCTATTTTCTCTATTACACCATATAATGAGCAGAATCTAACTCCAAATCTGCCTTTAAAAAGCTCCTTAAGACAAGTTACTTAGAATCATAGTACCTTTGAGATGGAAGAGACTCTCAGTATGATCTAGACCAATTCTTTCATTCTATAGTTGTAAGAACTGAAAATATTTCTTAGAGTCTCTATTTCCTGATCTATAAAATAAGATGGTTTATTTATACTGATTATATTTATATTAATTATTTGTGTATATATATTTATATGTACATAAATATATGTCCACACCCACATATACGAGAGAGAGAATTATAAGGTTTGCAAAGTGTTTTATAAACAGTTGATATCTTAAGAATGTTTGCAACTTTAAAATTTCCAATCCTACATTTGAATTAATGTGTGGCTTAGTTTCAGTAACAAAAAATTATTGCAATATGTTAAAAGAAATGATCTTGAAAGATTTCTAGGGCTTAGTCTAATGCTTGATATATAGTAGGTGTCTAATAAATGCTTATTTGTGAATGAAAGGCATCCAATAAAACATATTTGATTTTTAAAAAGACCAGTAAAAACCTTCTTTTCAGGTAAATAAGAAACTTTTTTTGTTTTGTTTTTTTTGTATGACCAATAACATTTAAATCTTTTAAAGAGAGGAAAATCATGATTAAGGGGTGTTTGAAGTAGTGAAGTAGGTCAGAGGTTGAATTTAGTGAATTTTTGGAAAAATTGAAAAAAATATGAAGAATGGAGAATAATCTCCACCCAGATACTAATCCAGATTCTATTCCATAAACAGGATGAAGGATATAAAATGATTAAGAAGGATTAAGAAGGATCAAGAGGGGATTAGACAGAAGAACCTGAAGAGTAGACTCAAGCAGGGTAAGTAAAATATAATTGACAAGACTAAGCAAAGTAAGAAAAGGCAAGTGACCAATTAAGGTTAAGTAAATTAAGAGTGATTTTGTGGGTGGGGTAAAATAGGAGATTGGTATAAAACAGAATGGAAGTGGCTGTTGTTACAACAGCAATGTTATTGAGATTAATATTGTCAGGTTATTAAAAACTGATAAAAGTTTTAAAGTTGAGGACCCTACCCTCAAAAATATTTCAAGAAATTAGGCTTGAAAATCTTAAGTTTTATGAAGTTGTTGTTCAGTCATGCTCCACTCTTCTTGACTCCATTTGGTGTTTTCTTGGCAAAGATGCTGGAGTGATTTGTCACTTTCTTCTTCAGCTCATTTTGCTGATGAGGAAACTGAGGCAAACAGGGTGAAGTGACTTACCCCAGATCACACAGCTAGTAAGTATTTGGGGCTGGATTTGAATTCAGGTCTTCCCTACTCTAGGCCCAACATTCTATCATTTTACCACTTAATTGTTGCAATGACTTACAACATAATGTGTGGTGTCTTTATTCTACAGCCAAATAACTGTCATCTGTGTTCAAAGTACAGGTTGATTTATCTTTTAGAGAAGGTTAAAAAAAAAAGAGCAAAAAGAAATATGCTTATTGAAGTTACCTGCTATAAGGGTAGGATTTGAGGAGGAGAGAAAGACTGAGCAAGGGCAAAAAAAAAAAAAAAAAAAAAAAAGAGAAGTGTTTTAAAATTTGGGAGATAATTACTTCCAGAATGTTGATTGGGTGATAGATATAGATTAACTGAATCTCAAAGAAGAAAGGTTATGGAGTGATGGAAGCAGAAGGAAAGCCTAGAAATAGCAATGGACAGCATTCTAACTTTCCCCTACCTCAACCAATATGAATTGAGGAAATCAGAGAAAATACAATCATTGCCAGAAAAGATTACTAGGGAGACTATCTCCTCAGGGTGGAACCGGTTTTCAGTGACAACTAAAAGATGAAAAGAGTGAAAAAAGAAGATATTTAAGTCTAAAGCAAATTTGTTGTGTATATGTTTATGTTAGCACATATTTCAGAGTATAGTGGAGGGGGTGGGAAGTTTTAGAGCATAACATTAGGGAAAGTTGGATTGAGAGAGATAGGACTAAGGGCAAACAGCAGAGGTTGGAGAATAGGAAGCATATAAAGACAGCCAGCAGTTCAGGATCACTGTAGTGGAGAAAATATGTCCTTATGGGAGTTTATAAATTATTGCCAAATGAGTTCAAGAGGGCTTTTAAAACATCACTAAGGGTTTGCCCTCAGGGTGGCATTCTTTCTGGATATTAGGCAGCTCAGGGGGAAGGGACCATCAAGGAGAACAGATAGAAGAGAATTCTCTCCTATCATCAGATTATAAAAGAGAATTGAAGAATCTAATACATAGGAGAAAGAGAAGGGAAAGGACACTTGAACATTTAGATCTCAAAAATAAATTTGAGGCTCTTCTGGAGAAAAAAAGAGCTGTTTTGAGAAACAAGAAGCTTCTTATGCTCATATATATATATAAATGTCATAGAAAGGTCATTTACTGAAGGTTTGAAACAGGGTTGTAGTTATTGCTATTTCTTAATTTTTTTGGATAATAATACAGCTATGTATTGAATTGATAATAATACAGAAGTTTGTTTTCTTCCTGGATATTGTATCTAGCATATAACAGAGAAGCTTTTGAGATTTATCAAAACAAATGACAATTACCCACTTCTGGTGATTCTTATGTGTACAAATGATAAAGAAGGAAACTAAAACTATTAACAGTAATTATAAAACCTTAAGCAAAAACTAAAGACTATAGAAGTAGAGGTTGCCCATTGAAGAAAAGAGATATACAAGAAGAAACAACACAATGAACAGATAAATAAGAAGGTAGTATCAGAATGGAGTCTGGCTTTTCAGATCATAATATAGGATAGGCAGATTTTTGTCCAGAGAATGAGTACTCATCTGGGGAACAAAAACCACCAACTCAAATAATCATGGAGATTTCTCAAAGTGAAAACAGAAAGGAATTTTTTATGATCTCAACGAAAGGGCGTCATCCTCTTAACCAGCAGTCAAGCAAGGAGAGGCAAGTTTCAGAAGAACACCAAATTTTAGACCTCTATCTCAGAGATTCCCTCACTCACTACTGGCCTTTAATTCTAGTGACTGGGAAGAGGCTCAAAATCTAAAATGGGGAAAACTATCCCAGATAGAATAAGGAAGCAAAAATTAACTACTACAAACTCATAGAATTATTCATAACTTTACTTGGCATAACTCCTGCTCATATGGCAAAGTTTTACAATAGCACTCAGGGGAGGAAGATTTGGACTTCCTGTTTCTCATAAGACAGATAATTTTTGGTAAATGAAACTGATTCTTAGGTTTTGAACAAATCTATTCAAATGACTCTGAGAAATCTTCACTTATCATCTTCACTTCTAACAAAAGTTGAAAAGAATGCATTTGCCAATATGCCAATATTTAAAAACAAAATACACATTTCCATATTAGTTATGTTGGGAAAGAAAAATCAGAACAAAAGCAAAAAAAAAAAAGAGAGAGAAAGAAAAAAACAAATCAAAACAAAAAGGTGAAAATAGGATGTTTTGATCTGCATCCAGTTTCCATAGTTCTTTCTCTGGATACAGATGGCATTTTCCATCCTGTCTATTGGAATTGTCTTGGATCACTGTCTTGCTGAGAAGAGCTAAATCAGTTATCACTGTAAAATCTTGCTGTTATTGTGTGCAATATTCTCCTGTTCCTGCTCATTTCATTAAGCATCGGTTCATGCAAGTCTTTCCAGGCTTTTTTGAAATCTTCTGCCAATCTAATCAAAAGAACTTTAAATGTCAAGAAGGGAGAAGATTGCTGTATATATCTCCCAAGTTAGATTCTACAGTGAGTAGCTGCAAAGAAGGAAAAAAGAATAATAGATGATACACCCAGAAATTCATAAGAGACAAAATATAAGAAAAGAGCACATAATGAAATTGTGGCTTCAAATGTAGATATATACATGTCCAAAGTTTAGATAATAATCAAGAAGATTGGAGATTCTAGCACAAGGAAGCAAATTAAATCCCATACCTAGATTTCATAGGATGGAACCAATGATTAAACCATGACTCTGTATAGGTATATGTTATTTAAAAAAAAAAAAAACAGGATAAATAAGAGGAAAATAGTGGTGGATATCAGTAACAGTGCATATTAAGAAAGTATATTCATGTAAGGAAATTTGGGAACCAGAGGGAGGAGTTATAAATGAGAGTATTTGAGTGAAGGTAAAAAGTAAGAGGAAAAAAGAGTAGTATTTGTCTTTGGAGACTATTTAGAAAGAAAGGGAAAATAGAATGTGTGATTGATGTGCTACACTCGGTAATATTTAAGATACTGTAAAATTGGAGAAAGCTAAATAACTGAATTAAAAAAAAAAGATGACGAGGAAGAGATTCAGAAAACCATAGGACATCAATCTTGATTTTAATTCTTGGGAAATTCTGGAATGGATCATTAAGATGACTCTTCCCCTGAGTGCTATTGTAAGACTTTGCCACATCAGCAGGAGTTATACCAAATAAGGTTATGAATGCTTTTATGAGTTTGTATTGGTTAATTTTTGCTTCCTTATTCTATCTGGGATAGTTTTCCTCATTTTAGATTTTGAGCCTGCTTCCCAGTCACTAGAATTTAAAGGTAGTGGTGAGTGGGGGAATCTCTGAGTTAGGGGTCTAAAATTGGGTGTTTTCCTTCTGAGATGGACAGAGATGGTCAACAAATAGCTTGGAAAGGATAAAAAGGTGATTACAAAGAACCAGCTTCATCATGTACAGATTATTTTAGATTAATCTCACTTCTGTATTTGACAGGATTGTTCAACTAAATGAGAATGCTGTGGATATTGCTTACCTTGAATTTAGCAAAGCTTTTGATAAGGCACTTCATGCTATTCTTATGGAAATGAAGAGATATAGATTAGATGATAATGTAATCAGATGGATCCAGAACTGGTTGAATGACCAATATCAAACAGTAGTTGTTAATATTTCGATGCCAACATGGAAAGGAAGTCTCCAGGGAAGACCTTTGCTTGATTCTGTATTGTATAACATTATCATGAATGACTTGATAAAGGCAGAGGTGACATGTTCATCAATTTGTAGATAACACAGATTTGGGAGGAATAGCTAACATGGTAGATGATAAAGTCAAAATCCAAAAGAATCTTGACAGGTGAAATTACTGGGATATATATAATAAGGTGAAATTCAATAGGAATAAATTAGACTTGGGTACAAAAAATCAATTTCACAAGTTTAAGACAGAAGAGATATGGCTTTATTGGGCACCAAAGTTTAAATAGGACATTCAAAGCAGGACAGTCTTTAATAAAAATGCAACCAGTACAATTAAGATCTCAAGTATATTCCATACAAGTATCTATTGAGGAGCTGGGCATTATTAACCTGGAGAAGAAAGGGCTCAATGGGAACTCAATGGATATGCTAAATTATTCAAGGGCTATAATGTGGAAGGAGATCGGATTTGTTGTTTGACCTCAGAGGGTAGAACCAGAGCAATGGGATTGTTGAAGCTGTAAAGAAACCAATTAGGTTTGTTGTCTGAAAAGCTTTCTAACAAATTTGAGTAGTCCAAAAATGGAATGGACTTTTGAGAAAGGTAATAGGTGCCCTATCCTTAGAGGTTTTTACACATGGACTAGATGATTATTTACAGGATGTGAAGTAGTAGCGATTCCACTTGTGTTTGGATTAGACCAGATGGCCATTTAAGTTTCTTATCTCCTGATGATTCTGATTTTCTCATATCTGACCTTGAAATAATGTTTTCAAAGGTCAGAATCTAAATGCAAGTCTCTTACCTCCTGATGATTCTGATTCTCTGAGGTCTGATTATGAAATATTGTCTTCAAAGGTTAGAATCTAAATGCAAAAGAAGATACCCAACACACTGTAATAGACTGAGACTTCGATGACACCAGAAAAGAGGTCAGAGAAGCAATGTTGTATTTTTACATTTGGAAAAATAGGAAAGAAATTGTATCAGAGATTATTTTGGCAGCCCTGTAATTCATTCTTGCATGGGGTAAGGGACAGCTGGTACAAATCGGAGCTGTATTTGATGCACCTGTACCATATTCACTATTTTCTCAAAAGTTCATTCAAAATGAAAGATAAATTTATCCTGGGAGGAAAATCTTTTCTTTGGAGTCAATTTCTGCACATTAACCTCACTCATTACATTCCAGCTTCTGAACATCATTCCTCTCAGTTCATTGGTTTTTAAAAAACACACTTATAGATTCAAAGGATGAGGTTTCTGAAAATAGGGAGTGTGGGAAGAAGGGGATAGCATTAGACTCTAAGCTTCTTTTTTTTCCCTGAGATAATATTGACCAGATGTGCCAAGAAGGTAAACTATCCTTTAAAAATGCCCAAAGCATTTGCATGTATTAGGTGCTCTGAACTGAACACTAATATGTGAATGCTTTGTTCCCCTGCCACTTTCTGTGCTCTGCAATTAAAATGGAAAGAAGGTGCCATTGTGTGTGGAGCAGAGAATAGAAAATAGCAGTGCAGAGACCTTTGGAGATTGTGCTCCCTCATTAATAGGCAGCAGCTCAAAGTCAGGAGCCCTGTCAACAAAAGCAATGTGTTATTTGGCAGATGGTCAGGCAGGGTCTGGCTCTGTGGTGGAATCAAGTTTCAGAACAATTAAGTCTTAAGCTATGGTCCAATCTGTTGAGACCTGCTTTCAATGTCATGTTTCTCTGTGACATTCCTGGCTAGTGTTCCATATCTAGTGGCAGGGCAAAGTTTCTCACTAATGAGTTGCATGCACTATGGCTCAGTAGACATCTGAGCTATGTTTGCTTGGTTTGCTATTGGCTGGACTGAAAACGGAGGGTCACTGGGCTGCTATAGTCATTGCCAGGAGGGAAGCATATGTAGGCTGATGGTATGGGATGTATGCAGTGCTTCCAAGACTCAGTGAAGAATAAATTAAAGCCAAGAAGTGTGGAAGACTGTTATTTCCAAGTAGATGGAAATAATAGGTATGTAATAGGTGGCAATAAGGGATGGCTGCTTTCTGTTTGCACAAATATTTGCTTTCCAGAGAAAGGTAAGAAGACTATATTTCCTTTAACAAAGGGCTCAGAATAAGGGCCATAGAAAGACTAATGTATGCATGAAGAAAAGGTGCTATCATGCCTTATTATAAGGCCATCTAGATACACTTGAATAGCTCTAGATAATAAAAAAGCAAGATCAAAGCAAAGTCACTATTTAGGCACAAAATTCTGATCCAGAAAAAATGTTTTGGCATTGCTGAGAATAGCCCCACCATTTGATTGTATTAATATTCCTATGTCTCATTGAAAGCTCTTATCCTGAGAAAATGGCCTTTCTCAGGTGTTCCTGAAAGAACAGCAACCTTGAAATAGAACGATGATCCACATGGGCTGGTTCCTTCCTTTTCTTCAGCTCTGATAAGCCAGTGCCAAGATCCCATTGGCTTCAGACCCCATTTATTAGCACTTGTCCCCTTCTACTCCTCCCCCTCACCTTATACATTCACACTTAGAGTTCCCATAGGCTTCTAGTTATGTTTTTGTGCACTCGAACTGGAAGAAGGAATTTATTAGTATTTTTCTTTATTTTTTTTCCCATTACTTCATGTGGTGCCATTCTAAATCTTTGCTGTAATATTCTTTGGGAGTATTGGCATCCTTTCGGATCTTTCACGTTGTTATCCCAACAGGAAGACGGCTCTAATTGTGAAGAAATATTTCCCTGTTTGAAGTCTAGATATATTTCTTTGCAACTTTAACTCACTGTTTTCAGTTTTGCTTTCTAGAGCCAACTCATATGTTTGAAGATGGCTATAATGGGTATCCCCTTAGCTTTTCCTTTCCTAGGCTGAATATGCCCAGTCATCTCAAATGACTCTTATATGGCATGGATTTAGGGCCTTTCACCATTTAATTTGCTTTCTTACAGACATTCTCCAGCTTATCTATATCTTTTCTAAAATACAGTGTCAAGGACTGGATTGTCCAATATACTCCAGATGTAGTCTGACAAGGACAGAGAATAATAGGACAATCATTTCTCTAGTCTTGGACACTAATCTAATCTTGACGTAGTCAGAGGTTATATTCCCTTTCCTTTCTTTACTGACATATTATGTTGAACTTGAAGTTCACTAAAACCCCTAGATTTTTTTCAGATTAACTTCTTCCCAGTCATGCTAATCTTTTCTGTGTTTTTGAAATTGACTATTAAAAACTTAATCATGTCTTTATTTTTTCTTAATAAATTGAATAGTGAAATTTATATCAATGTTCTAGCTTCTTATTTTTAAAAATACTGATTGTATTAGTTGATGTTATTTGTCCTTCCAATTTTGTGTTATCAATACAATCTGTTTCCCTTTAATATTTAATGTTGTCATGTTAACTTTGTCCTGATGGTGGCTTTGTATTTCCCAGAATGCAAAGCAAGTAGAGGGAGTAGAAATGTCAGCAGCATACATGATAGTTTCCAGTTGTGAAAGCTATAAGATTCTGATGTTAATTGAGTGCTGACCTACTGTGGAAAACAACATCATTTACTAGATAGACATAATTCACATATCTGACAATGTTAGTCTCATTTGTAGCTCAACCATGAAGATATTTTATAACCTTGAGAAAATTAGCTAACCTCCCCATTCCTGTAAATGAGTTATAAGTCCTGAGTCAAAATAGGAGCAATATTATCTTTGAAACTGATATCCTTTAAAGGAAAGCAAATGCTAGCAGTTTTAAAATGCTAACTGGTTTTTTCAAGGTTATTTGTTCCAAAATTCTCAAGGATTTTTTAAAAGTCTACCAGTAATACAATTTTAGAAATCATCAGGTCAAAACTACCGTAAGTCTTCTGTCTCCTAAGAGTGCATCAAATATTCCCAGACTAAGACAAATTACCACTAAATATTATTTCTATTGATTTCCCAACTGAAAATTCAAATTTATAAATTTGAATGGTTTGATGTCTCATGATTTTCTTGTGTTTTGGATAAAATAAAAGAGTTTTATTGAAATTTAAATGTATTTTATCTCTTTATTTGCAGAAAAGTGGTTTTTATTAGTCCATTTACATGAAATATAAAATGGAATAAAATTGATTAAAACTGAAACATTTGATTTGAACCAAAATCTAATTGTAGCATCATTCCAATAAATATATTGCTAGCACCATTTATTTCCTATGCTATGCCCCTGTTAACTAAGTAGATTGATTTTTCCTTTTCAGCCAATGGAAATTGATAAAGCATCTTTTACCATTTTGGTACTTATCAAATCAAGGACCTGTAAACTGCTTAGCTTGTATATTTGATCTATATTCAATGAAACTACATATTTAGAATTTTAAATTTTAAAGTTTTATGAAATTAAAGAGATTATTTTAAAACCATAAACCAGAACCACAATTTGAAATATAGTTGTCTAGATTTCACATGTGGAAGTCTGAGTAGATGCTTTTGGTTAATTTAAGTTTACTATATTCTGAATAAATGAGCTTAAGCATGATTTTTACTTTTCCCTTAAAATTATCTATGGTAATTTGGTGCAAAGTTGAAAATCTAAGAAATAATTGTACCACTAGCCAAGGTATTCATCTATATTTACTTGTAAGCTTAGGAAATGAAAGAGGAGGGGAAAATCCAGCCTAAGTAAATAGAGAGAAGACATAGGATAAAAAAAAAGGATAATCAATTTGAAGAAGCAAATGGTCTTTGTGAGATAGGGAGAGCAAATATTATTATCTCCCTTTTTAAATTAATAAGACACTTTGAAGACTGAGAAACTTGAAAGAAAATTGTTCTAATAATAATAACATAAAATTTATGTTATTCCTTTCCTTCTCTTTCTTCCTCCCTCTCTCCCTCCCTTTCTCCCTTCCTTCTTTTCTTCCTTTTCACATATCATTTCACATAGACGGCTACATAGTTACTAGAAAGTCTGGTCAATTATGTAGGTAAGTGATATTCCCTACTGAATATCAGGATTTTCAGAAAGAAACTGAAGCTATATAATTCAGCACTATTGTTAACTTATACTCATAGCAATAATAGTCATAATCAAAGCAATCCCTTTAATAGTGATGTTTAAACTTAGCTTTTAAAGAACATACAAAAAGAAAAATGATGCAATAGAGTCCAATTTGTAAGCCTGCATTTTCTCTCAACTCCTTCTCCCACTCAGTACTCTTAATACATAATAATAACAACAAAGTGAATTTCTTTCTCACTTTTTATTTTTCCAATTATATGTAAAGATTGTTTTCAACGTTCATTTTTTTTTTGCAAAACTTTGAGTTTCAAATTTCCTCCCCTCCCTTTCTTACCTTCCTTCTCCCCAGGACTGCAGGCAATTTGATAAGAGTAATACACATATATTCATTTTGAACATATATCTATGTTAATCATGAATAGAGTGAAAAAGTAAAATGGTTCAATAGTTGAATGAATACAGGATGAAGAACCAAAGTAGAGGCCTAGAGATAAGCTTTTCTGTATGAGAAATTTAATGACATTCAAGATAATCTTGGATGTATAAGCTGATTTCATTTTGAACTTTATAGCTTGGAAAAATATACATCTATCTCCTAGATTGTTAGTAAAGAATTATATATTCTGGCTTCTAAAGTTTCTGATATATATCTGCTGTGTAATGATGCTCCTGAAACTATATTCTCATTCACTCACAGCCAATTCTTGATGCATCCATAACAATATTCTAGAAGAAAGGATAAAATAGATATTTCTGTACCTGATGGGGTTATTTTTCCAGATCATGCTTCTTTTCTCCTATTGTTCCAGAAATCTTACCAGATTTGGCTCGATATCAATCCCTACTAATTATCATTATCCCAAAAGGAAGTGGGATGCTTTAAGTGATTGTGGGTTGCTCTTCATGGAGGATTTCATGCTGACTTTGAATGTCCAGTCAAACAATCATAAAACATTAGCTATATATGCTAGAAACTGTGCTAATTGCTAGGCATGACATCTAAAATGAAGCAGTTTCTTCTCTCATAGAGCTTATAGTCTAAAAGGGAAATAACATATTTAGGTGTATATGTAAGAAGCAAATGCAAGGTGTCTTTGGGGAGTGGGACAAGAAATTAGCACAGAAAAAAAAGCCTTGTGCAAAATATGGTTCTTGATTGGAGGCTTAAAAAGACTTAAAAAGAAAATGAGGATTCTAAGAAGTGGAGAAAGAGAATTTCATCAGGGGCAGAGAACATCAAAGATACTCATTGAAGGGATTTCCCATTTAGATATAAGTTGTACTATATGATTTCTGAGGTCTCTTGATAACTAGAGTTTCTTTACTCTTCAGCTCCTTCATAGGTTCAAGTTTTGGGGAATAAACAGACATTGAAAGATAGACAGTTGATGGGAGACAGTTTGAGTATCATTATCTCAAAGGAACCTAGATTTCAGGAAAGAGCTTTAGTAACTATAATTTTAATCTGTATATATCTTCAGCAATGCAAATAATATGAGTGTTACAATGCTTCTAGGAAAAAGGCATAGGAGAGAACAACTATTGTTTAAGACTCATAGAAAACCAAATATAGTATAATGGAAAGAGCAGTAGGGTCAAAAAACCCAGGTTCTAGTTCTAAGAACTACGTAGCTAAAGTGTGCAAATCACTTTACCTGCTAGTTTCATTATCAGTATCATGACAAAATTGTACTAGGTAGGTGGCTCCCATTTAGTAGCTCTTTTCCTTGTTTAAAAAAAAATTCTTTAATGGTGCCTGAATCATGTAAGTAATTTTTCAATTATGTCATAAATATGTTTTTCTCTGTGACAAATATGAATGTTTGAAGCATTATATGCTTGTTCTTTTAATTCTTATAGAATACAACATAAAATATCCATGATCAATTTTAGAATTTTATATGTAGAATTTTCTTAATTTCTTAATTATTGGTAAAATAAAATTCTATTCATTTATTTGATAGTAATTATTATAGACTATAAAATTTAATTTTGAGCTTTTAGTTATTGTATATATTTAATGAATAAAATAAAATAAAGTTATGAGATGTTTATTAAATTATTCTGGGAATTCACAACACATTTATTGTTGTTGGGAGGGATTCATGGACCAAAAAAAATGTTGGGAATCATGCACTAGAGGAACCTTAAGATTCTTTTTCATTTTACAAATCTATGACACTCCATTGCCAAAATTATCAAATTAACTACACATTCAGGCGTAGGATACCTGCTGAGCTTTCCAATTCTCTTTGTGACCTTTGTCTTTACTCCCTTTTAATTTACTCATACATTCCACTTAGGAGCATAGGTTTGAAGGTAGAAAAGTTATTATGGGTCATCTAGTATCTCTGTAACTGCTCATTAAGAAAACATGCCTCCTGGATACAAGATCTGTTGTATCAACTCCTAGGGTCCACTTATAGAGGGATAGAGATGAGATTGGATAAACAAAATCCATAGACAATTCACAAACCTCATGTTGAGCATTGATTTGCATTTCCTTCCCCTAACAAACCTTCACATGCATTCTTTATAAGCAGAAGAGCAATCCATTAGAGTTTCACCTTCTCTGACCATCTTTAGCAGTGGCGCCAATGAATTGTGAAATTCATCCAAGACAGAGAACAAAAGACAATATATGGTAAGTGTCCAAAATTCTAAGTGACACCCATGGTTTCTGGATCCATGCTTGTTATCCTCATTAATCAAAACAGAATAATTGCAACTCTACCTGTTGACTCTGGTATTAATTAAATATCTCATTACATTTAATCAATTAGTCCATAAGCATTGTGTCTGCTATGTGCCAGGCATTGTGCTAGGTGCTAGGAACACAAAGATCAAAAATGAAACAATCCTTGTCACCAGGTATGTGTACATACTGTTGAGAGAGACAATATCTACACATTAATATAAAGGAATTGGAGGAGGAGACACTTGAGCGGGGGCATCGTGAAAGGCTTCTCATAGGAAGTAGTGCTTGAATTAAAACAGGTATTCTTTTTAAAAAAATATTTTATTTCCCCCCAAATTACATGTTAAAACAATTTTTAACATTTTTTTTAAGTTTTGAGTTCCAATTTCTATTTTTCCTTCCCATTCTCCTTTCTTGGTTTGGTAAGTTATCCAGTAGAAGTTATATGTGTGTAATAATGTAAAAGATTTACACAGTAGTCATTTTGTATGAGAAGACTCAAACAAAAACAAGAAGGAAGGAAGGTATAAGATGTAATGCCGGAGAAACTGAGGCAAGATAGAGATTAGAGAGTATTTAATAATTTATTAAATGGGAGAGATTTACTGGGACCAAATGGATCCATGGTCTGGTCCCAGGGCTGAATGAGACTATCGTCTCCAAGAATCCAGCCAACAATGTGAGTTCTCAATGACCTATATATACATGGCTCAGACTCAGGGGGTAGATTGAGGCAGAGGTGGAGTCAGGGTGCTGATTGCAAGAGCAGGACTCTGACAATTTGATGCTAATGGGGATTGGGGCATAGGATGACCTAATGGGGGGAGGAACCCCGGAGATGGGGAGAGGCATCTTGATAAGACAGTATCTGACATTCTGGTAGCTTGGGATGGGGAGAGGCATTCTGATATTCTAAAACATAAGATCTTTTATCCTTATCAAATATTCTGATAAAGAGAAAGGAGAGGTTTTGCAGGACTGAGCTTTGAGCTGATTATTATAAATTGAAGCAGAGAAACTGAGTCAGGACTGGGTCAGGATAATTAGAGAGACTGAGTCAGGACAATAAAAGAGAACTGTGGCATAACAAAGGCATAAAGGAAGGAAGGAAGGAAGGAAAGAAGGAGGGAGGGAGGGAAGAAGGAAAAAAGGAAGGAGGAAGAAAGGGAGGGAAGGAAGGAGGGTGGGAGGAAAAGAAGGAGGGAAGGAAGAAAGGGAGAAAGGGAGGGAGAGAGGGAGGAAGAAAGAGAAGGAAAGGAAGAAAGGAAGGAAGGAAGGAAGGAAGGGGAATGGAAGAAAGAGAAAGGAAAGAAGGAAGGAAGAAAGGAAGAAAAGGTGAGACAGAGATAGAAACAGATACAGAAAGAGAGACAAATACACACACACACACACACACACACACACACACAGGCACAGACAGACAAAGACAAAAACAGAAAGACAGACTGAGAGAAAGAGAGAGAGAAGATAGAAAAAAAATAGTGTGATTCAATCTGCATTCAGACAATACCAGATCTTTCTCTAGAGATGTTTGCATGCTTCATCATGGGTCCTTTGGAATTGTCTGGGATTATTGTATTACTGAAAATTCTTCATTTTCAATATTACTATAACTGTCTCCAGTGTTCTAGTTCTGCTCACTTCACTTTGCATCAGTTCATGTAAGACTTTTCAAGTTTTTCTGAAATCAACCCTAATGTCATTTTTATAGCACAATATTATTCCATCACAATTACATACCACAACTTGTTCAGCCATTTCCCAGTTGATAGGTATCCCCTTGATTTCCAATTCTTAGCAACCACAAAAACATTTGCTATAAATATTTTTGTGCATATAAGTCCTTCTTCCCTCTACCTTTTTTTTTTTTTTTAATCTCCTTGGGATACAAAACTAACAGCAGTATTGCTATATCAAAACTATGTTGCAGTTTTACAGTCCTTTGGGTGAAGTTCCAAATTACTCTCCAAAATGGTTGGATCGGTTTATAATTTCATCAAGAATGTATTAGTGTGTCAGTTTAGCCACATCCTTTCCAACATTCATCATTTTCCTTTTTTTTTTTTTTCATATTAGATAGGTGTGAGATTTGCATTTCTCTCCAGAGTTGGGAAACAGAGATTTTACAGGGAAATGTTATGAAATAATCAACTTATTGTTACCTAAGCCAACTACTACCCAATATTTGAAACCCATCCATAAACATCTGTAACCAGTGGTCAAGTGACTTCCTTTTGAAAAACAATAATGATAAACAACTCATTTACTCCTTGAGGAAACCCATCAAATTTTTTGACATCTCTAGTTAGGAAACTTAGTTCTATATTGAAATGAAAACTTTTCCCTATGGTAAATGGTTCTGCTTTCTGTTTTAGAACTTGAGTCTCATTAGTGTGGAGAGGCTATATTGACTTAGGGAAAGTATCTTCTTGAACATACAGCTTCACATGCCACAGATAGACTGAAAAATAAAGAAGCCTGAAATGTCAGAATGTTATAAGGGTTGAGATTTCTAAGTCATTAATGCTTTTCCCCCTCCCTTAAAATCATATCTATTTCATATTCAACATACATTTATTGATCTTCATGCATTTTATTTCCTCAGATACATTGTAAGTCCCTCAGATACAATATAAGTGTATGTGTGGGACAGCAACCTTTAGCCAAATTAAAATCAGACACTCTCAAGGTAAAAAGAAAAAGGGATTTATTACAATCTTGAGAGAAAGGGCAACTCCCCACAGTCAAGGTGTCAGTAGAGGAGTGCAAAGCACAAACTGCAAAACACAAGATTATATAGACCCTAATCAGAAACCCTACCTCCTCTAATCTTTTCTCCTGTTGTCTAGGGAAGTCCAGGCTTACACTATAAAGGGAAATCTATCCCAGAAACAAAAGAATATTTGTAAAAAACTCTTTACCCATCAAGTACTTACATGCTAATCAAGAGGTGGGGAGAACAGAAGGGGAAATAGTCATCCAAGACAATCAAACACCTGCAGCTTTTTAACTATAGTTCAATTTGTTATAGCAAAGTCTCAAGCCACAATTAGGGCATAGATCAAAGCCACATCCTTATGAGAGGTCTTCACTCAGTTTATCCCATTCATTGCTTCATTTTTGTATTTGAATACTTTGTGCCTACTACACAATCTGCTCCATAAGTCACTTAATAATGTTTGTTGAATTGAATGGGATACAATGAAAATGGAATGGAGGTACATTTAACTGTCCTTTTCTAGAGGTAAAGTCTCTAGCAAGATCTTAGACTTCCAGAGGCAAATAGGTTATTGTTCTGGGATCTTTCATATACTCGTTCCTGATGTAATCTGTAAACGAACTGGAAAAATGGGCTTTCCAATGATCCAAGGTGATTTTATTGACAATTTAATTAAACTTCATTAACATTTAAAGCCCAGCATTATCTTAGAGCAGGAAAATTAATGTATATTTCAGTGATTGAATTAGGTTGCATTTAAAATAGGAGGGGCAGCTGAGATACTACATGTAAGTCATGATATGCTTAGCAGATGAAAGATGACAAAGACAAGATTTAAGATAACGAGTTTTGGGCTGTTGGCAGGATTTTAAAAGCATCTTTACATTTTTCCATGCTTTCACAAAAGTACCACCCAAATTCCTTCAGAGTTTACCAGCATGAAGAGGACAAAGGTTTGATTCTTATTGAGACTTTATGTTTTCAGATGTTTTTCATTGGAATTACAGATAACTCAGATTTTAAAGGAATAGAGGGAAGTAGATCCCTGACTAATCCCATCCACTTTAGAATAAATATTGAAACCATATCATAGAGATGAAACTCCAGAAGGACAGAATTGTTTCAGTTCTCATTCTTCCCTTCTGTTCTATTCTCTGTTATTCTGTTTTACCTAGCCTTGGACAGGAGTGGTACCAAGTAGGAAAGAACTTAGGGTGAAATTTGGTTCTCTGGGTTAAAGACAGCAGAGTTGATCAAAAAGGCAAAATCTCAACTTGTCACCTTTTTTATGCGGGAGATCCTTTTTCAATTCGCAGAATGGAATTTTATTCATAGAGTAAGATTAGACTGGGATAGACTGTATCCCATTAAGTTCAACTACCAGATTTGACTCGATGCAAATACCAATCTGCGAACCAGGTAAAGAATCCTTCCTTCTTAAAAAAATATGGTACAAAGTTTTGCATTTTTTGACCAATCCCTTTCCTTAAATCTTAGAACCAAACTTCAACTGAGGGCTTTTCTCCTCCTCATACTCCATCGTTGGGATTACCTCTTTCCAAGACTGGGTATAAAAGAGGAAGTAGAACAGAGATTTAGGAATAGGAACTGGATAGTTTTTCATCTCTTCAGGAATGGCATCTTTATGGTGTGCCTTTGCCATTTGGTCTAAAGAGGATTGGATTAAAAAGGAATCTACTTCCTTCCATTACTTTAAATGTGAAACTTAGTTTTAAGCTTAAGGACAAAGGGAATGATCAAAAATATAGTACTACATGTCATTACAAAATAATTGATTCAAGAGCATGACTAACATTGTGTCAACATGCAAAGCAGAGAGCAGGCATTAAATTCAGTCTTTATCAACCTTTCTGATAAGGATTTTGTTCTGGTATTGAGGACGTCTTCTTATACAAGGAGTAAACATCTCTAATGATACAATGTTTGAGAATTATTGCATCATAGATACTCACCCACACTTAACACCGTACACCAAGATAAGGTCAAAATGGGTTCATGACCTAGGCATAAAGAATGAGATGATAAATAAATTGGAAGAGCATAGGATAGTTTACCTCGCAGACCTGTGGAAGAGGGAGGAATTTATGACCAAAAAAGAACTAGAGATCACTATTGACCACAACGTAGAAAATTTTGATTATATCAAACTGAAAAGTTTTTGTACAAACAAAACAAATGCAAACAAGATTAGAAGGGAAACAATAAACTGGGAAAACATTTTTACAATCAAAGGTTCTGATAAAGGCCTCATTTCCAAAATATATAGAGAATTGACTCTAATCTATAAGAAATCAAACCATTCTCCAATTGATAAATGGTCAAAGGATATGAACAGACAATTCTCAGATGAAGAAATTGAAACTATTTATAGACATATGAAAATATGCTCCAAATCATTATTAATCAGAGAAATGCAAATTAAGACAACTCTGAGATACCACTACACACCTGTCAGATTGGCTAAAATGACAGGGAAAGATAATATGGAATGTTGGAGGGGATGTGGGAAAACAGGGACACTGATACATTGTTGGTGGAATTGTGAACACACCCAGCCATTCTGGAGAGCAATTTGGAACTATGCTCAAAAAGTTATCAAACTGTGCATACCCTTTGATGCAGCAGTGCTACTACTGGGCTTATACCCCAAAGAGATACTAAAGAAGCGAAAGGGATCTGTATGTGCCAAAATGTTTGTGGCAGCCCTGTTTGTAGTGGCTAGAAGCTGGAAAATGAATGGATGCCCATCAATTGGAGAATGGTTGAGTAAATTGTGGTATATGAATGTTATGGAATATTATTGTTCTGTAAGGAATGACCAGCAGGATGAATACAGAAAAGACTGGCGAGACTTACATGAACTGATGCTAAGTGAAATGAGCAGAACCAGGAGATCGTTATATACCTCAACAACGATACTGTATGAGGATGTATTCTGATGGAAGTGGATCTCTTCGATAAAGAGAGCCTTAATTGATCAAAGATGGACAGAAGCAGCTACACCCAGAGAAAGAACACTGGGAAATGAATATAAACTGCTTGCATTTTTGTTTTTCTTCCCGGGTTATTTATTACCTTCTGAATTCAATTCTCCCTGTGTAACAAGAAAACTGTTCGGTTCTGCAAACATATATTGTATCTAGGATATACTGCAACCCATTCAACATGTAAAGGACTGCTTGCCATCTGGGGGAAGGGGTGGAGGGAGGGAGGGGAAAAATCAGAACAGAAGTGAATGCAAGGGATAATGCTGTAAAAAAAAGAATCATAGATACTCTTATAGAAATTGCATTCCCTTGAACTTGGTCTTGATAATGGAAAAATAAGACAGAGAGAAGAAAAATGGGGATAACCAGAGCTTAGAGAAAGAGAGAAGATCAAACTGAAAGAACAAAACAAAGTCACTAGAGGACAGCCTGAGCATTTGACTTGTGGTTACAGGGTCACAGCAGAGGAAGAATAACAGCACCACAAATGTCAATGATGTGTCAGTAAGTAATTCCTGTGCCAAGCTGGAAGCTGACAGGTATGGTGGAAGCAATAGAGTGGCAGTTCCAATGTCAGAGAACTTCCTAAAAAAGGAAGAAATTTTTTTTAAAAAATCAATCAATTAATTAATTTTTATTAAAGCTTTTTATTTTTCGAAACATATGCACGGTTAATTCTGCAACATTAGCCCTTGCAAAATTTTGTATTTCAGTTCCCCCCCTTCTTTCACCCCCTCCAAGATGGCAAGTAGTCCAATATTTGTTAAACATGGTAGAGATATATGTTAAATCCATATATATTTATACAATTATCTTGCTGTACAAGAAAAATCAAATCAAATCAGAAAAAAATGGTGAAAATAAAATGCAAGCTTACAACAACAAAAAGAGTGAGAGTGCTATATTGTGAACCATACTAAGTTTCTCGGGGTGGAAGGTTCTTTTGCTCAGAAGACTACTGGAACTGGTCTGAGTCATCTAATTGTTGAAGAGAGCCATTTCCATTAGAATTGATCATCATATAATATTGATGTTGTCGTGTTCAATGGTCTCCTAGTTCTGCTCATTTCACTTAGCATCAGTTCATGCAAGTCTCTCCAGGCCTCTCTGAAATCATCCTGCTTATCATCTCTTATAGAACAATAATATTCCAAAGCATTCATATACCCATACTCTCCAACTAATGGGCATTCACTTAGTTTCCAATTTCTTGCCACTACAAAAAGGGCTGCCATAAACATTTTTGTATATGTGGGTCCCTTTCCCTAAAGGAAAGATATTCTAAGAATAATCCTCCCACATGAAGAAAAAGAATTCTTGAACCACATTGAGTTCCTAGATCAAATAAGAAAGACTAGGACAGAGGCATGATATAGAAGCATAAACCCTGACTTTGTTCTTTAATAGGCTTGTGAATTGTAGAGACTATGCATTTCTAGAGAAGTTAGGTTAATTCTTTACAAATCCTGGGCACCTGCCACTTTCAGAGAAGTCCCCAAAAAACTATCATTATGAGTTTATAAAACTGTATAGAAGTTTTAGAAAGTGAAATTCACTAGTGGGATGTGCTTTTGATTCTCAAAACTCCAACTGCTTTCCTTTTGTGTAGGAGAAGGAAGAGCTTCCAATCTAAGGAAGTATAATAAGTCTGGAGAAGTATATAGGTGTCTCAGGTAGGTGGAGGTTCACCAGAAAAAGTAGGTTTTATTATTTATGGATTCCAGGATGGGTCATTTTGTACTTTTTAGTAGAAGTCAAACTTGTCTCCGTTTTATGTCTAAACTTGAGTGTGGGAATTGTTATGGGAATTTTTTATTTTTTACTTATTAACCTCACCTGACCAAGCTCTAACTTAGGGAATAATAATGTTAAGGAAAAAAATGCTCATTTCTCATATTGGAATATGAGTATTTATCTAAAGATTTAAACATTCCTCAGTTAAAAAGTCAGAGGAAGAATTTCACCTGTCTCTGATTCTTTAGCCACATGTAAAGTTTCTTCCTCAATTAGCTTATTTGTGAACTCCCTAAATGTAATTTAATTTGAAACCTGACATAGTTTACCTATAGAGTTTGTTTTAGCGTGGATTATTTCCTTAGATGTATGAGATTATGACTCTGTTAACTAAGTTTGTTCAATTTTTATGACATTGAAAGAAGCATGAGATTAAGCATCTTTCTTTAACTTTTATGGCCTAAGAAGAATGTGAAATATTTCAGTATGTAGAAGGATTATTTCTCTGTCACTCTGATAGAAGTTTGTCTTTAATAAGAGGAAGACTTTTGAGAATCCTAATAGAGGTACAGGTTTCCCTTGAGGCCTAAACCTATGCTTGAGCATTAAAATGTAGATCTCTATCTCTATAGATTCCTTTTAAAAAATTGTATTTTATTTTTCCCATTTACATGCCTAAAAAATTTTTACTATTCATGTTTACAAGATTTTGAGTTCCAAATATTTCCCTTTCTCCTTCCTTCACCTTTTTTGAAAAAGGTGAGTAGTTTGATCTAATTTATATATGTGCTATCATGTAAAATATAATTCCACATTAGCCAGAGTTGTGAAAGAAGAAAGATATCAAAATGGGGGGAGAGAAACCACAAAAAAAATAACAAGATAAGTAGAAAAAATGTTTTTTCATCTGCTTTCAGAGTCCATCAGTTCTTTATGTGGCTGTAGCCGATTTTTTCTTCCTGAGTCCTTTGTATTTTTATTTATTTATTTTGGGATCATTGAGTTGCTAAGAAGAACTGAGTCAGTGACTGATCACACAATGTCACTGATACTGGGTACAATGTTTTCCTGATTCCTGAAATGTGGCTCACTTCACTTTGTATCAATTTGTACAACTCTTTCCAGTTTTTTGAAATGTGCCTGTCTACCATTTCTTAATGCACAATAGTATTCCTACATTCATATACCATAGTTTGTTCAGGCATTGTCCAATGAGCATTTTCTCAGTTTCCAATATTTTGCCACCACAAAAAGGGCTGCTATGAATATTTTTTGCACATGTTGGTCTTTCCTCATTTTTTATGATCTCTTTGGGATAAAGACCCAGTAGTGGTATTGCTGGGTCAAAAGTTATACCCAGTTTCATTGCCCTTTGGTTATAGTTCCAACTTGCTGTCCAGAATGGTTGGATCAGTTCACAACTCCACCAACAATACATCGGTGTCCCAATTTTCCCCACATCCTCGCCAATGTTTATCAATTTCCTTTTTTTTTTTTTTTTTTTTTTGGTCATATTGGCCAATCTGATAGGTGTGAGGTAATATTTCAGAATTATTTTGATTTGCAATTCTCTAATCAAAAGCTATTTAGAACACTTCTTCATGTGTCTATAGCTTTGATATATAGGAATAGGAACTGGATCTGAAAATGACCTTTTCAAATCCTAGCACACTACATAGAATGCTTATTGATGATTTTAGATAGATGTTGCTTATCATTTTAAGTAAAATACCTTTATTCCTGTCCTCTCTAGTGCTCTTAATATTAATGGGGGTTTTATTTTTTCAAAAGCTTTTTTTTTTTGAATCTATTGAGATTATCATATGATTTCTTTTGGTTTTCTTATTTATGTGATCAATTATGTTATGATTTTCTTAATACTGAACCAACATTGTCTTCTGGTTTTTGATCCTCTCTGCCACCACTTCTATTTTATTGAGGAGTTCATCCTATTCACATTCACAATTATGTTTACTCCCTATATATTTCCTATCCTATTCTTTATCATGTTTGTCCTCTCACTCATTTTACCCTTCCCTGTTTCACCAATGTTTTACTTCTGACTACCACTTCCACTGATCTGTCCTACCTTCTCTCAATCCCCATCTTCCTCTTTACTTAATCTCCTCCTCTGTCACTTTCCTGTTGAGTAATTTAGATTATTATATTCAATTGATTACTTTCTCATTGAACCAATATTGATAAAATTAAGGTTCAGGTGATGCTCATTGCTCACCTTTCCATTTTCCCTTCCACTATAATTGATCTTTCCCACTTCTTCATGTGAAATAATTTGCCCCATTATACCTCTTTCTTCCTTCTGCACCCATTGTATACCTCTTTCTCATCCCATAATTTTTATGTCATTTCCTCAAATTCTCTTTATACCTTTAATCTCTAAATATATTCCTTTTAACTGTGTTATTTGTGATGTAATTGTTAAGAATTACAAGTTTCATCTTCCTATGATAGATGTACAGTTTAGCTCTATTGAATTCCTTATCTTCTTTTCTCTTTTTATCTGCTTATATTTCCCTTGGGTCTTGATATTGGAGCTCCAATTTTTGATTTAATTCTGCTCTTCTTCTTATGAAGGTTTGAAATCCTTCTATTTCATTGAAGTATCATTTTCTTCTCTTGATATATTATGCTTAATTTTTCTGGTTAAATGATTCTTGGTTGTTGTCCCAACTCCTTTGCCTTCATGTTTCATAACCTATGATCCTTTAATATTGCAGTTGTCAAGTCCTGTGTAATCCTGACCATGACTCCCTGACATTTTAATTGTTTCTCTCTGTTTAGCTATTTGTTAAATTTAACTATAATGTTCCCTGGAATTTTTTTCCCCTTAGGTGATCAGTGAATTCTTTCTTTTTTTCTTTTTCTTCCTCCCTCCCTCCCTTCTTCTCTTTTTCCCTCCTTCCTTCCTTCCCTTCCTTCCTTCCTTCCTTTCTTCCTTCCTTCCTTCCTTCCTTCCTTCCTTCCTTCCTTCCTTCCTTCCTTCCTTCCTTCCTTCCTTCCTTCCTTCCTTCCTTCCTTTCGTTTTTTATTTTCAAAATACATGCAAAGATACTTTTCAACAATTACCCTTGCAAAACCTCGTGTTCTAATTTTTCCCATCCTTCCCCCATCCCTTGCCCTATATAGCAAATAATTCAATATATGTTGAACATGTGCAATTCTTCTATGCATATTTTCACATTTATCATACTACACAAAAATAATCAGATCAGAAAGGAAAAGAAATGAGAAAGAAAAAAGAAAAAGCAATCCTCATTATTAAAAAAAGCCATGTCCATCAGAGTTAATCATCACAAAATCTTGTTCCTGGGTACAATGTTTTCCTGGTTCTAATCACTTCACTTATCATCAATTCATATAAGTCTCTCCAGGCCTTTCTGAAATCATCCTGCTGATTGTTTCTTATACAGCAACAGTATTCCATCACACACATACCATAACTTATTTAGCCATTCTTCAACTGATAAGCATCTACTAAGTTTCCACTTTCTTGTCACTGCAAAAAGGGCTGCTACAAACATTTTTGCACATATAGGTCCTTTTTTCCTCTTTTATAATTTCTTTGGGATACAGGCCCAGTAGAGACACTGCTGGAACAAAGAATATGCCCAGTTTGATGGCCCTTTGGGCATAGTTCCAAATTACTCTCCAGAATCAGTTCACAACTATAACAACAAAGTATTAGTGTCCCAGATTTCCCACATCCCCTCCAATATTTTTCATTATTTTTTCCTGTCATCTTAGCCAATCTGAGAGGTATATAGTAGTACCTCAGAATTGTTTCAATTTATATTTCTCTAATCAATAGTGATTTAAAGCATTTTTCCATTTGACTACAAATGGCTTTAATTTCTTCATTTGGAAATTGTCCATATCTTTTGACCATTTATCAAATAGAGAATGGCTTGCATTCTTATAAATTTGAGTCAATTCTCTATTTATTTCATAAATGAGGCCTTTATCAGAACCTTGTATGTAATTTTTTCCTCCACCGTTCTGCTTCCCTTTTAATCTTTGCTGCTTTGATTTTGCTTGTACAAAACCTTTTAAATTTAATATAATCCAAATTATCTATTTTGCATTTTCTAATGTTCTCTAGTTCTTCTTTGGCTATATGTCTTCCTCCACAGATTTGCTACCTCTTGTTCTCCTAAATTGCTTATAGTATCACCCTTTATGTCTAATTCATGAATCCTTATCTTGGTATAGTGTTTGATGTTGGTCAGTGCCTAGTTTCTGCCATACTACTTTCCAATTTTCTCAACAATTTTTGTCAATTAGCTGGTCTTTGGGTTTATCAAACATTAGGTCATTGTAGTTATTGATATTGTGTCTTATGAACTTAACCTATTCCACTGAACAACTACTCTGTTTTCTAGACAGTACCAAATGGTTTTAATGATCACTGCTTTATAATATAGTTTTAGATCTGGTACAGCTAGGCCAACTTTATTTGAATTTTTTTCATTGATTCCCTTGAAATTCTTGACCTTTTGTTTTTCTAGATGAATTTTGTTATTATTTTTTTTCTAGCTTGTAAAATAATTTCTTGATAGTTTCATTGGTATGGCACTGAATAAGTAGATTAATTTAGGTAGAATTGCCTTTTTTTATTTTGTTAGCTTGGCCTACCCATGAGCACTTGATATTCTTCCAATTGTTTATATCTAACTTTATTTGTATGGAAAATGTTTTGTAATTATGCTCATATAGTTTCTAGCTTTGTCTTGGTAGGTAGACTCCCAAATATTTTACATTATCTACAGTTATTTTAAATGGAATTTCTCTTGATATCTCTTGCTGCTGAACTTTTGGTAATATATAGAAATGCCAATGATTTATATGGATTTTTTTTGGTACCCTGCAACTTTGCTAAAGTTAATTATTTCTAGTAGTTTTTTTAGTTGATTCTCTAGGTATACCATCATATCATCTACAAAGAATGATAATTTTATTTTCTCATTCCCTCCTCTTTAATTCCTTCAATTTCTTTTTATTTTCCCATGAGGTATTTGACATATTCTCCTTTTTTTTTATTCTTTTGAATTTGTTTAATTTATTCTTGATGTCTCATAGACTCATTAGCTTCCATTTGTCAACTTCTCATTTTTAAGATATTGTTTTCCTCAATTAGCTTTTGTATTTTCTTTTCCATTTGGCCAACTATATTCATTAAGTAATTGTTTCTTACATGAATTTTTCTATTCTCTTTTTCATTTGATCAATCTAATTTGTAAGCAGTTCTTGAAGCTGTTGGCCCATAATTCTCTTGTATCACTCATTTTCCCCCAATTTTTTTTCTCTGTCTTATATGGTTTTTAAGCTCTTTTTTTGAGGTTTTCAGTGAGTTCTTTTCTGGGCTTGAGACAATTTCCCATTTTTCTTTGTGATTTTGCCCATACATATTTTGACATCGTTGTTCTCTTCCAAGTTTGTGTCTTTCTCTCCCCTCTCAATATAATAAGTTTTTATGGTCAGATTCTTTTTTTGTTGTTGCTTTTTACTCATTTGGGAGATATTTTTCCTTTCTTTTAAATTTGAACTCTGCTCCCAGGGTAGAAAGAGTGCTATCTCAGGCTTCTTGTGCCGTTGGCTGCAGAATTTGGCTGTTTACCTGGTGCTAGACTGATGTTATCCTAGGGTCCACAGAGATTCTCATATCTGGTAATATATTGAAGTACTGGTATGGGGGTTGACAGGCACTACTGGAGATTCACCTGGTGCTGAGCTGGGATTTTAATGGTTGTTCTGGTATGTTCTGAGATTTAATGGGTTGCTTCTGCTTTTCCTCATTGCTACGCTGAAACACATAGTGCTCTGACAGCTGGAGTACACCTGCTTGCCATGATTTGTGCTGATGCATATGGAGAGCCTACTGGGTTACATCAAAGCACAAAGCAGACAGAAGTCTGGACCCTAGAGGATGCCTGCCCACCCTAAGGCTATATCAAATTATGTGGTGGTTCCCAGAGCTAGAGTCCTCTGGCTCCCCTGGCTATTTGAAAGCGCATGGGAGTCTTGCTCGTGTGTTTGCCCTCTCCAACACACTGGGACTCAGGATCTCATTCTAGTTGGGACTCACTGCTATTCATTAGGAAACTTTCTGCTCTGGACTTTTCCCCACCCCCTTACTCAAACCTTTCCTAGATTAACAGATTATTTCATCCTGTCTCCTTGATGACTCCACCATTGTAGGACCAGTTTTGTGGAGTTATTTTATGGTTTCCTGGAGGTGAACATGGGAATTTTATAGAGATCCAGTGCTTATCTTGACATCTTGGCTTTCAGAAATCTTCTAACTCTATAATTTCTGCGTTATAACAATTATATTTTGCCAGCTATTACCAACAACATGAACTCAGAAAGTGTTTCTCTCACATCAGACCTAACACTCCTTTCTTTTTGTTTTGTAGAAATTCAGTCACAAACACAATCTACCATTCCCAGTGGAAGCCTAGAGTTGCAGTATAAGCCAAAGAGAAATTTTTGGGATATTCTCCCCAAATTAAAGCAGGTCTATGTAAAATCAAAGTCTTCAATTCTGGGTCACAGGTTACAATTATGAAATTAGATGAGCAAATGCTAAGGTTTGTAGTTCAGAATCAGACTGACAGAAATGCTAAAATTTTTCAGTTCAGAAGACTGACTTAGGTTTGAATAAATCAGATCAGGGTCTGTAACAAAGACAGCCTACATATAAGTTGTGTGGAGAATGGAAACTGTAAGGTAGAGAACAAGGTATATAAATCACGACTTCAACTTTGCTAAAGGAAGGTCTTGCAATCACAATAATATAGAGTTACACTCTACTATAGGATATGGTTTAAGCTATTTTTTCTTAGATGAAATTTGTCCTCTCTTTAACAGGCCCTAGAGCTTGGAAGGTGGTTAAAAATTTGCATTTCAAATGGTTTCTCATGCAAAGCAAATAAGACTTGCAGAAGAGCTATAATTAAGCTGTTTTGGAGCTATGAATAGTGAGTATTCCAGATATCAACAAAGCAAATATTTAAGAAGAGGAGGTGGTAACTGTCAGTGGGTTTAGAAGCAAGATTTGCCAAGGATACAACTGCAGATAATTGAGAGTGAACTGTATTTCCTTGCCCAATAAAATATCTTTTCCAGTTACAACTATGAGATAAGAAAATGATTAATATATTTACTTTTGCTATTACAGGAAACCTAAATTAATAATAAAAATAACTAACATCTAACTTTTTGAGGTGTGTGGGGTTTAGCATAAAAAGTATTTTTACATGATCTCATTTGGGTCCTAAAAACAACTCTGTTTATTTGTTTATTATAAGTATTATATTGAAGAAAGTGAATACCAGAAAGCTTTAATCAAGGTCAGTCATCAATTAGCATTTATTAAGTTTCTTTTATGTTCTAGACATGGTGCTGTTGAGAATACTAAAAAATGAGTCCCTGCTCTCGAGGAACTCATAGTCTAGTGGGAGACCACTAGGTACAAACAAGATGTATATAGGGTAAATTAGAAAGAATCAACAGAAAAAAGGCATTAGCATGGAGGATTGAGCAAGGCTTCCTGTAAAAGGTGGGATTTTAGGTCAGACTTGACAGAAGTCAGGTAAGCTAAGGAGGAAAATGGAGGGAGAAAATTCTAGGCATGGGGAAAACAGTGATTGGACTTAATAGATAGAGTGTTATATTGTCCAGACTAACTCTCTGGAGGATCATGGTACAAACCCAAGTCCTTGGTCTTAGAAGAGGAGTGAAGAGGCGGGACTCACATGGATGGTCAAACATGGAGTCTATTAATTCAGAATTCTCTCAGCCTTATATACCCTTATATAACCAAAGCACATTGCACCTGTGCTAACTATGCATGCAGGACCACATGAATAACTTGCTATTGTGTGTAGATGACTCTTTGCCACTTGGTATCACTCTCTTCAACTACAACACAGGTTGTCACTGGGCCCTGACTTCTCAGGAAGGTCAAGAGCCCTTAGGGGAGAAGGGGAACTGAACCAGACATTGTAGGTTTCCTCTGGGCTGAAAGAGTCTTATGCCTCACCCAGAGTTCCCTCACTTTCTGGGGCCCTCTACATTTCTCTTTTTCTTTTGTTTTAATTGAAGCAGGTATACATCAGTGATTAACTCCATCAGCATGGGAGGAATCACACAAGCAAATAGTAATAAAACACAGGCAAGTAGTAATATAATAAACAATATGAATAAACAAGATACTATAAAAGACTTCCATAAGTCCCAAAAGAAGGTATAGAGAGTAATTATCAATTCACAACTACACATACATCTCCTTTAGCAGTCAAGAAATAGTACAAAGTCAATCTATTGCCTATCACTTCAAGTGTCAAGGAATCCAATGATTCCTGTAGGTTTTGAAGTCCTGCATCAATCTCATTAGCAATTATTTTAATGGCCATAGTGATATTCATTAGTCAATTGCCATAGACATAGAGTTAACTGCCATGCTCTTTCCAGTGTTGGATGTAGTCAGAGATGGAACCATCTGATATTTCCTGGGTCTTCTCCTTTGTTTTGAGGGTCTTCTCTTTTTCCATCAGATTCCTTCTCCATCTGTAGAGATACAAGCAAACTCTTTGCCCCAAGAGGTTAAATTGTCTGGTCCCTTCCATTCACCACACTCCAGATCTCTCCACATCACCAGGAGATTATCTAAAGATACCACAGCAGTTCGCACTGGACACTGCCCTTCCGGTGGGTTATGGAACTATTAGAGTCCAGCTCCTGTACTGAGATGAAGGGTATGACTTTACTGGGGTCAGGCAGAGAGAATCTTGATTATGGACTCTTCAAAGTTTATTGATCAGGACCATGAATATATATATAATGCTCATAGATTTGATATAAAATATACTCTTTGAAATTCCTGTAGTTTTTTTTCTAAAAAACAAGATCTACTGAGATGTAAATGATTAAGCCCTGGATCTTGTTTAATTAGACAGAGATGTAAATAGTTGAGAGTATCAGGGTAAAGTTTATCATAAATGCCTTTAGTCTCTATTGTGGGCTCTTTTTTCCTGTCCTAAATTCAAAGGTTTGCTTTTAATCCAAAGAGTAGTGTTTGCATTTTGTTTCAGTTGCTAGATTATTAACTTATCATATTGACAAGCAGTCTCTGCTTCTTCAATAAGGGAGTTTTGGTGAGCCAAGTTACTATAAGTTTCAAGACCTGGGATGAATTCTTACCTCCTTCTGGAGGTAATGAAATCTGTCTGCTGGAGTTAGTGTGTCCTCATTAAAAACCGAAAAAAATAATAGTATAAAGACTTAAGTTTAGAAGTTCTCTAGAGTGTTTCCCAAAGTGTGGTACACGTACCCCCAGGGATACGGGAAGAGTTCGATGGGGATATGCACTGCACCGTGCTTAGCTGTGCCTAATTCTATGTTCTCATGAGTCAAGTCAAGACAATCTTGTGAAGCATGAGATGGTCAGGTGTAACGTAGTGTGAATATACCACACTTTGTTACAGAGAAAACTTATTTCATTAATAGTTAGTGGCTTCTCCAGGTGCCTGTGTATTTTTAGCTTTTGTACAATTTTTTTTATAGGAAAGGTTTGTTATGTGCTTTAGTAAGTCCCACTGATTTTGATTATTTTTATATAGAAGGATGAAATTGTTTGTGCTGAGATAACAGATCGTCATAATTTGGTTCCTTGGTTGTTAATTTTAGTCTGAGATGCGGCTCCATGTCCAACAGTCTGTTCCTTTTTTCTGACTTGTCTACAAATGTCTACAAATGCTGAAAAAGCAACTTCACATAAATATGAAGTTGGAAAAGGCAAAATGTATTTCAGAACTTTTTCTGTGAAAAAAGGATACACATGTTGCATTTGTAACCAAAATGATGTTAAAGTACACTCCTTATGTTTATTTTTCAGGAATCCCTCTGAAGCCAATTCCAACAATTGCTCTTCTTGCACATGCAACAAACCTTTTGACATGGATTTATATTTTATTATGAATAATTTTATTTTTTGTTTATTATTATTTTATGTACCAAAAAAAGAAAAAATAAATATATTTTGATTGTTATTAAAATACATCCTTTTTTTCATGAGGGGTACTCAGCATTACAAAAATTATAGAAGGGGTACACATATGTCAAAAGTATAGAAAACACTGCTCTAGAGTTATCTGTGGCTCCCCTCTCTTTTGTTTTTAGAGGAGCATCTTGATATTTCTGTTCCTCCTTTCTACTATTGCCTGTCCTTCAGGATTGAGGGGTATGCCAGTGGTATGTGAAATTTGATACTGTGCACAAAAGTGTGTAAAATATTTAGAAATATATGCATGTCCATTATCTGTTTTTATTGCTTGCAGCATGCCTATAACTGCAAAGATCTGTATAAGGATTTCAGTGACCACCTGGATTGTCTCTTTTGCTGTTGGTACTACAAAAGTTAATCCTGAAAAAGTGTCCACTACAACACGGATAAAAGACAGATGGCCAAAAGATTTGTAATGGGTCACATCCATCTGCCAAATTTCATTGGGTCTCAAACCATTCCCTGGAGGGAGAATAGGAGTGTGAAAAGGAAGGCAAGCTTTAAAGCCTTTTTACTATGCTTCTAGCTTCCTCTTTTGTTATCCCAAACTGCAGATATAAAGCTCATGCAACCTGATGCTATTTAGAATGAGATTCTTGGGCTATCTGAAATAAGGGAGTGTTTGTTAACATAGTGAGAAGTGATCTGCCTTTGAGTTTCCATAAAAAAAATAGTTCCTAGAATACCATTATGAGAAGAGACATGCAATAGATAATACTTATCTGGATGTTTTCTCATTTGCTCCTGAAGTTCCTTAAAATACTGATATATGTTAGAGGTGAAAAATTTTATTTGGACTGTGTCAATTCTTTGTACCACATCTACTGAACAAGTCAAATCAGATATTATATTTACATCTTCTGGATAATAAGTGAGAGCTAGCATAATTGCATATGACTCATTCTGCTGAGTGGACTGAAAGGAAGTTCTGACTATTCTTTTTATGTTAAGTCAGGAGAATACACAGCACAAATGTAATGTTTGGATACACCTGTAAAGATGGTCCTTAAAGAGGAACCTTAGAAACCTTTTCTTCAAAAATTCATGTCCAATTATGTAAGAGTCTGGTTATCTTTAAGTGGGACCCATGTGTAAAATTTGGAACTATGGCCAATAAGATTTGCCACTCTGGGATGGTTTCACAGCACACATTAATTTGTGCATTAGTATAAAAGGTGTATATCTTGTCAGGTCTTATCCCAGATAATTGTACTGCTTGCTTAGTGGCCTTTAATAAAATTCTAGCCACAAGCACTGGGTAAGGAGTAAGGCTTTGTTCTGGTTGTGCCGGGAGGTTCACCTACTCTATCACACCATCTCCTTGATGAAGGACTGATGTGGGTGCCTCTTGTGTAGCAAAAACTGATATTTCCAAGGGTGTTTGAGAGACTCTTTCAACCACATTGGATAAAATCAGTTCAACTTCTCTCAAAGCCTTTTGAGTTTCTTTTGTAAGCTGGTGTGGTGAATTTAAAGCATTGTCTCCCCTTAAAATGTCCTACAATGGTTGTAATTTACAGGTAGTTAAGCCTAACACTGTACACATCCATTGGATATCTCCTATAAATTTCTGAAAGTCATTTAAGGTGTTTAGCTTTTCTGTTCTTAAAGAAAGCTTTTATACTATAAACACCTTAGGGTATACTTCATATCCTAATACTGAAAAGGAGCATGTCTTTGAATTTTTTCTGGAGCTATCTGCAATTTGTAGTTCCTTAGTGTTTCTATGGTCTTTTATAGACATGCTTCTAACATTTGCTCTTTAGGTGCACATCCCAATATATCATCCATGTAATGTATTAACATTACTTTGGGAAATACTTTTTTTACTGGAGTAAGAGCAGCAACAACATACATTTGACACATAGTGGGGCTGTTTTTCATTCCCTGTGGCAAAACTGTCCATTCATATCTTTTATAAGGCTCAGCTAAGTTAATATTGGCACTGAAAAGGCAAATCTTTTCATATCCTCCCTATTCAGAGGAATAGAGTAGAAACAATCCTTAATGTCTATATACCCTAATGCCCTTATGTAACCAAAGCAACACTGTGCATGAGGGACCACATAAACATCTTGCTATTGTATGTAGATGACTCTCTGCCATTTGGTATCACAGCTGCTTCAGTCACAACACAGGTTGTCACCACCCCCTGACTTCTCAGGAAGGCTGAGAGCCCTTAGGGGAGATGGGAAGCCGAACCAGACACTGCAGATTCCCTCTGGGCTGAAGGGCCTTATACCTTACCCAGAGTTCCCCCATTGTCTGTGACCCTCTACAGAGTATATTGCAAGGAAGACTAAAAAGGTGGGAAGGAACCTGGTGTGATGAGGGGCTGGAGAGAGGATTGTATATTTGAGCCTGGAGGTGATAGAAGGCACTTAGGAATTTAGAATAAAATGGTGTAGTGATTGTGACAGGACTAGATTTGTCTTTTAGGAAGATCAGTTTAACTTTAGGAAGATGTAGTTTAACAGTTAAACTACAGTTTAATCCTGTAAAATTTGAACATAGGGAAAAGTCACCAAAGTCAACAGAAGTCAAAATGGGCCTGAGGCTCACAGATCCACAGTTTGATCTTCCAGGAGGTAAAAGCTATGGCAGCATAATTGTCTGAAAAATATAAATGGTATGCCCAGTAAACAGGGTATTTAAAAAATCCAACATCTTTGAGGCACTAATGGGCAGCAATATGATCCTGATGTCATCTGCTGAGAAACAACAGCAGCAGCAGTTATCTGACTGTCTATTTGAAGTAATCAGAGATGGCTCCACATAGTGCTGACCATATGGTTACCAACAAGGATGAACTATATAGGCAACAGCTGAAGCTATTAGGGAGCAGACTTTCTAGGTGACAAAAATAGATTATAGAACCAGTCCTAGTTGCTATCTTCAGTCAGTCTCATTGGCATGCAGAAAACCTACACTCTGTCCTCAGTTCTTGGTCAGTCAATTATAAGTATTGGGTCAGTTGTCATCTGATCATAGCAAATGGTTTCTTCTTTGGCAAAAGGGGTCTTTGTACATAGATGTACATAGATGAGGGGTGTGTGTGTGTGTGTGTGTGTGTGTGTGTGTGTGTGTATAAAAAGATAGAGACAGAATATCTGTGTCTATGCAAGACTGAATATCCATCCCAATGACTTTCATCCAAAAGGATATTGAAATTTACTTTCAGATATTTTGCATCATGTCAACACAACCTGAATATGAATCTAGCTATATAACAAAGTAAGAAATTATATATTTGTTCATACTACTGCTTTGAATTAACCATACATACATGTTCTTTCTAGAATATTAACTGACTAGTTTTAGGACTATTAAGGAATGAAAAGTATAGCCATTAAATTGCTATGAAGTTAAAAATAACATAGAATTTTAAATTTCTATGATAGTAAAAACACAGAACTTTATATATGTCATTTCAGTATTTCTTCTTACCATGACTAACCCATAGATTATAAAAATACTATGTGGCACTCATGACCGAAGTGAATCTGTGTTTATCTCCTCTTTGCATAAATAACAAAATAAAAGGCTAAAGAACAATTATTCTTCCAGGTTCTACAAAAAAAATTTATCTTCATTTAAATCCATTGTGATTTTAGGATGATTTACTCAAAGTTTGGATCATTCTTATGAAAAATGATATGAATGTGATTTGTATCCATTAACTACCTGTTGAATAGTAATGTTGGGTACATGAATGCAGGCACTGTTCTGATTTATCACTAGTGATGAAGACTCATTAATGAGGCCTTTATCTGGAACTAAAAATGTTTCCAGAAACACTGCACATAGATATCATTAACATCTCATTTGAAGATGATTGACCTACTCATGGTTAGTCATACAGCAGGGATGTGCCATAGACTTAACTTATAAAAGTGAGCTTGAGCTGAGAAATATATAGAGAAACAAGTTTGGTTCCCTGAATATAAGTTACACATCTGAAAGACTCTTGTTAGGAATCACATGGCCCCAAAGAAGAAAAAAATCAGTTGATACAGAGCTAGCAATGATTGAATACAAAAGCAGTTCTTGGACCAAGCCAGAACATATATATATATATATATATATATATATATATATATATATATATATATATATATATATATCTCCTAAAGAGAAGAGGATTTCCTGGGAATGAGATGATTGAGTTTTCAGAAATAAGAGATGAAGCTAGAGAACAGAATTACAATATAAAGGAGAAAATCAGGATCTTGCCTTTTATCAGTTATGTGAGTTGCACTGGAGTGGAGGAAAACAGGGTTAGTTCTTTACTGAATCCAATTTTTTTCCTACAGACCTTGGGATTGGGAATGAGCTACCACCAGGCCAGCACTACAAGTTTTGGGGACTATATGGGTCTCCCAAAAAATAATATTCACAAGAGGGGAAAGGAGTCAACTCTCTAGAAACCCTAAATTTTTGCTATGTCTCAATCTTAGGGTAGAACTATTTTTTTTTTAATTTCCTAGAAAGGATAGAGAAAAGGACAGTCATTTTAATTGCTTATGGACTCAGACACAAATCCTCTTCGTTTTGAATTTTCTCTCAGATGAAATAAAGACATCTTGCATTTGATATATTGTTCATCCAAATGCTTGAATTAGAACTTAAAATCCATTACTTTTTCTTGTGACCTAGTGACCTAGACAGAGGATTGTAGAGCTTTCTCTAATCAGATTCCCCCACAGATGATTATTAAAATTTTCAATGTAAGCATTTTTACCTCAAAAATCAGCAATCCCCACAAATAAGGGTTTGATTTGTTTTACTAATTATCTAGACTGATCTAGACTTAAAATATTAATAACAGATTAAGTTTAAAATTATGTGTATATGTATGTGTGTCAATATATATTTATATGTGTATATGTATGGATATATACATAGAATTGTCATCAACAGATCAGATATTATTATTACTATTATTATTTAGTTTATAATCCTTAGCCCTTTACTCTGGTGATGACTTAAATCTCTTAGTCCTTAATTACATTCTGATTGAGCTTAAGAAATTTTACAGACCAAAATAGGGTGTGCTGCTAAATGTTTAATAATCAGCCTTTCAGGGTGAACATTTTATACACACACACACACACACACACACACACACACAAAATATTTATATCTATATCTATATCTATATCTATATCTATATCTATCTATCTATCTAGATAGAGATATAGATATAGTTAACTGAGGTAATTTATCAATGTACTCAATTAATTGTTCTCCTTCTGATTCTTATTGTGCCATGGAGATAACTGAATTTTTTTTCAACTCTGAGTTATTGACAATTCAATTGTTCATTGACAATATCAATGGAACAAAAGTCTGAGCATATTGGGCTAAGCTTGAAGTATAGGTCAAGCAACAAATTTGTGTCTATTATCCAAAGACCGGTCTTATGAAATTAGGAGAGACTCTTTCAATCAGCTGAAAGTTGATGGGCCTCTCCTAATTTCACAAGACTGGTCTTTGGATTAATTGTTCTCCTTCTGATTCCTCATTGTGCCATGGAGATAACTCTGAATTCTTTTTTTTTTTTTTTTGCAACTCTCAGTTTTTGACTTGGCAGATTGGTGGGAAGCAGGAGAGGGCTATTAAGTCACATAGACTTTAGATAACTGCCTTTTAATTTAACTATTAATACTATAAACATGAGATCTTCATTCAATTTTGAACCAGTAGACTATGTTGGCGGAGCTAAATCATATTAATCCTGACATTCTTGCTATAAATGAAACTAGAAGAAAGAAGGCATTTAATGAAATGGATGAACAGCTCTTGGTGCTCCTTGAAGGAGCAAAGAAAAGAGATGGCAGAATGAGTTTTATTGTATGCCCAAAGGCAACATGAAACTCTATTTCATGGACTATTTATTTGTTCACTTTCTCTGTGGTACTAATGAGAAGTATTTGCAAAAAGACTATAATGAAAATAATTGCAACTTATTCATCAGCCTTAGCTGCTGAGAATGAAGTAATAGAAAATCCTTCCCAGAACTTGATGACAGATAATCTCAAAAAATAAATCAAGATACATTTATATATTATACAATAGTTCAATTGAAAATCGCTGAAAATCTTATAGCGCTAGATAAATGCTATAATATATACATATTATAGCATTTATCTAGTCTATAAGGTATTCAGAGAGTCTAATTTTAACTATTGCTATTCCCATTTTACAGATAAGGAAACTGAGGCAAAAGGATGTTAAGTGACTTGTCCAAAATGACACAGCAAATAAATATCAGATTTGAGCCCTGTTATTCTGACTTCAAGTCTAATGTTCTACACTATGCTGCCACTAAATAATAGTTGGCCTTTACATAAGCACTTGAAAGTTAGCAAAGTGTTTTCCATATATTATCTCATTTGATCTTTATAACAACCTTGTGAAGTAAATACTATTTCCCTGTCATACAAACAAAGAAACTAAGACTAAAAGGAGTTGTATTTGTCCAGGATCACACAGCTAGTATATATCTGGGGATGAGTTCAAAGCTAGTTCTTTCTTGATTCCACTCTGTTTTCTTTCTATCCATCTAACTACTTCTTCTAGCTCTCTTCTGCTTAATCTTTATCCAGATCATCCTTCTAATCATGGGTGTCCCATAAGAATCTCTCCTGTGCCCTTTTTTTTTCTTTGCTATTCAACTCAATGATTTCATATTTTCTTGATACAATTATCACCTCTATGCTGATGATTTCTCAAATCTACTTATCCAAGCTTAACCACTTCCCTAACTTCCAGATACATACCTCCAACTGTCTATTAGCTATTTTCAACTGAATGTCCATAGATATATTGAATCAACACATCTACACTAACACTTTTTTTTCTTTTTTACCCCAAACCCTTCTCTTTTTCTGACTTCTGGCTTTCTGACTTCCTATTACTATAGTGAGTCACCATCACTCTTATCACCCAGGCTTGTAACTTAGGTTTAATCTTCAACTCTTCAATTTTTCTTTCTTCCATAGCTAATCTTTTGCCAATTCCTGTACATTTTAATTTCATTGTAAATTTGATATATATGTTCTTATTGTCTCTGATACTGCTATCCTCATGTCTTCCTTATCACTTCATGTCTAGACTATTGCAATAGCTTGTTGATTGGTCTTCATCTTTTAAATCTCCTTACACTCCACTCAGCTGTCAAATACGGGTCTGACTATGTCACCTCCATGGTCCTAGTAAGTAGATTTCAATGACTTCCTATTACTTCTAGGATCAAATATAAAATCCTTTATTTGGCCTTCAAAGTCTTTTGTAACCTAATTCCTTCTTCCCTTTCTAGTCTTCTTCCATCTTATGTTTCCCCACATAGTTTGTAATTGAGTGACATTGGCTTCTTTGCTGTTCCTCACATATGATATTGGACTTAAAAAAAAAAAAAACTACCTTCATACCTAGAATACTCCATCTCATTTCTACTTCTTGACTTCCTTGACTTTCTTAAAGTTTCAAAATTCCTCTTTCTACAAAAAAATGTTTTTCCAGATTCTCATTAATGCTTGTACCTTCCCTCTTCTGGTTATCTTTAATTTATCTTGGTTGTACATAGTTACATTTTTTCCTCCTCACTTGACTATGAGCTCTTGTAAAGCAGGTAGTTAATTCCTTTAAAAAAAAATATTCCCAGCATTTAACCAAAATGCATGATACACAGTAGGTGCCTGATAAATATTTCTTGACATGATTTGACCTGACTACCTACTGTGGCATAGTATATAGAAACAAGTCAAATCAAGTCTTATTTACTACCTTAACATATTCTGATAACTTGGTATACATGCAAAGTAAGGATAAGAAGAAATATATGAAAAAATATGATTCAGAAAGAAGGAATGGGAAAGTCCAAAGACTTGTTGAATCATTCAGAATTCCAGGCCTATTTTCTTTGGGGGGGGGTGGAGAGAGAGAGAGACAGAGACAGAGAGAGGGAGAGGGAGAGAGAGAAAGAGAGAGAGAGAGAGAGAGAGAGAGAGAGGAGAGAGAGAAAGAGAGAGAGAGAGAGAGAGAGAGAGAGAGAGAGAGAGAGAGAGAGAGAGAGACTGAGATAGAAAGACAGAGAGACAGAGAGACAAGAGAAAATTAGTAGGCATTATTATTTGGCAAGCACCAAATAATACAATCAAGAAGGATCATATTAATTTTTAAGAGACAGAAAGAGATTGTTATTGATAAGGGTGTTATCCTAATGCATCTTAAATGCAAATATTAAGATCACTGATTAATTAGAGCTAAGATCAGAGTAATATTTTTTCAAAGGAAAAGTAATGAGAAAAATATATGGTGCATAAATACAACAAATTAACTCTGAATTATTAAAATGAATTGAAAAATTAAAAAGGGAAATGGGCAACAGAAATGACTGACTCAGATAATTTTGTTCAGAAGTTTAAATAATGTAAATTAATTATCACAACAAGGAGACCAAAAGAGTCCAGAATATTTCTCAGTCAGTGAAGGTCTAATTTAGTTGCCAAATTACTGACAATGGCAACATAACATTAGAATATAAAGACATTTGTAAGGTCATATAAAGAAAGGAGATGGATGACTATAGAAATATTTTCTCATAATACAAAGAGAAGGTTGATGAGTTAAGCCTATTTCAGTGTGTCTAATTAGCAAAATTACTCCAAAGCATTTCATGATGAAGATAGGGAGATCACAAATGGAAGAAAAATGGGAAAAACATTCATATATCATTCTAAGAAACTTTTTTGTCCACCTAGGACAGTGGAACTACCACAAAAATAAAACAAAAACTTTACTAAAGCAGGCAAATCCTATTTAAATATATTGAGAATATCAGTGGTAGAAATGATAGAAAATATGATCAGTACCTTAAAAAGAGTAACGAAACAATATCTTGGATCTTATTCTTTTCAAGAAAATGTTACTAAGAGAGTAACAGTAAATACTGATCTATTAGACTATTAAAAATGTTTGTGAAAGTCATATTTTGCAAATTGAGGGCATCCCTGATATCCCCAAGAATATTAGGAGAGAAAAAGAAAGTTTTTTTTTTATGGTATCAGCAATAGACCATATTTTCATCATTTCTTAATTGAAAGATGTAAAGACTGTAAGAGCCCATTGTGCTTATTGTTTGTTAATTATATATATGCACATATGAATATATATGTGTCTATGTATATACACACATAAACACACCCATATATCTATATAATATATATGTGTATATATCTATATCTATAACTATATGTATAGATATATATACATTTTCCACCCGGTTCTATAGAATAAAATACTGCTTTACAGATTATTTTTTAAAATAAGAAAGTGTGTTCCATCTATGTATCAAAATTATTCAATATTCTTTGGAAGATATTAAGCCAGTAATAAACCAATTATGGTAAGGATATCATTTGTTTTATACCCAATAGGTTGGATCCTTAAAGTGGGATAGAAGGTTCTTTAGCCTCCTTGCTTCCAAAGCACAAAAGGTCCAGCCTCTAGTTCTTGAATCTAATTCTCATTGCTTGTTCAGGATGCCTTTCTGATTTATTGTAATGAATGAACATGATTATTGGAGCAAAAGGGGGAATGACATTTTAAAAAGTCAGTATATTTTTCACTTTAAGAATTTCATATATACATAATTAGTCTAGGTAAAACTGCTTTTTAAAATTATATTTTATTGCCTATTCATCTTTCATTATATCTTAACTCTAATGCCTTAACTTAGGCGTGGCTCAGAATACCTGTTAAACTACCCTAGGATGGAAAACATCATGTTTGGCATAAAATAGGGAGTTGTATTCTTACCAATGCAATTTGCCACTGTGAAAGAGGAGAGCCATCAGAATCCAAGCTGAGGTACAATTCTCTTTGGATAAAGAGGTCTTCCAATATTCCTATATGTATATGACATCATGCTGATTTCAAATCCCAAACTATTGTAGAGTTTCTGAGAAGATATCTATAATCACTCAAAGAAGATTGCCCTTTCCATTCACAGAGTGAAAAATGTGTATTTTGGGAGTTCAACATGTATTTGGATGAATGCCCATAAATGCTTGCCTTTCAATATGCATATTGGGAGCAGATTATACATTTGAACAATGAGTTGGCCCAGAGATGAAGGATGAAGAGAATGTGTTAGATTTCCTTTCATAAATTATGAATACTCCAAGCTTCTCATGAAAGCAAAGATCCATCTTTTCAATTTTAATATTCATTTATACATCTTTATTTAATATCACAGAAGGATATACATGGGTTGCATGATGGGTGTGAGCAACTGCAACATGAAGCTAATGAGGAACTCTCAAGAATAAAAATAAAAGATGTATAAAGAAATTGTATATTAGAAAGAGAAAATGGATTGGCCATACTATAAGAAGGATATATAACAGGAAGACAGTCTGAGTGCTCCACTGCTACTCTCAAACATTAGGAGAAATTGAAAAAGTCCTTCAGTACATTAGGTGGACAACATGGGCCAAATTAATATAAGCATATAGCTAAGTTTTGCAAAAGATGGCAGACATGAATAGGTTGTGATCTAAATTGTTGGCTAGAACTCTCAAATCTAAGAACTCTTAAATTAATTTGAATATTTGGGTATACTTGTCTCAATAAATGTGTTTTAGAGCCTAGGAAATTTTGACCTTACATTTGGAGAAAATGTTCTCATCCTTCATTTTCATTGTATTATTCCTAAATATATCTATTTAAATTAGTCCTCTCTCCTTGAGTTTAAATTTCCTCAATAATTATAATGTCACTTCTTCCTACTCTATCATTTATCTATATTGGACATGTTTAATTCCTTTATACTTTTCTCATGTCACTGCATTAATAGCCTTAAAAATGTTCTACCTCTTCAAGAAATTCTTATTCATTAGATTATCATCTGCTAATGTCAAGGTGTCTTTTGGTGAATGTCATATTTAAAATGATTTGATCAAAGCATGGAGATTGCTGTTTGTTCCAAATAAGTACATATTTGTATTTAATCTATGACAAAAATGCCATTTTACTGACAAATCATATTACATTTGCAGCTACTTATAACTTTTGACATTTTTGCCAATCTTATTTTTACATATCCTCTTTATCTAGGAGAACTTGCCTAAAATTTGTATCTATTGCCTTAGTTGTTAATTTTTATTTTATTATTCTATATTTGATTCCTCTAATAAACTACTTCTTGATATCTTTTGCTAATAAGGTTCAGAACTTTAAGAAGCAAAATCAAAGTTTAGAGGTATAGCATTATAGGACCATAGGATTCAATTAATCATATTCCATAAATATTTTAGACACCCACTATGTGCCAGGCACTGGGCTATTAGGGATATAGAAATAAAATTGAGAACATATTCTACCCTTAAAATCTTTTACATTATATTGGATTATAGCTTTTGAACTAAAGGGAATTTAGAAGTCATCTAGGTTTACTTCCTCATTTTAAAGATGAAAAAATTGAGGCCCAGACTGGGTAATGACTTTCTTAAATTTAAGTCATGAATTCATGTTGTTTGGTTCCAAATCTAGTGCTTCCCCCCTCTCCCCCACATCATGTTACAGGATATATTGAATGATATACAAAATATATGGAAATATTCATATTAGAAGGGTTCAAAAAGACATGTACATTCCATTTCATTACTCCTTCATGGGTTGCTATACTTGTTTTGTTCAGGAAAATGTAGCTGTATAAATGAAGAAATCAACAAAGTCCAATCAAAGGATGACTTGCAGATATTAGAGAATTTACAGTGAAGTAGACAAAAAGAGTTATAGTTGCTTAAAATTAATTTTGAAGAGGTCCAATAAGGCTTAAGTGCAGAGGTTAGTAAAATCCCTTTGGAATCAGCGATTAAACTAGTACTTCATACTTGTCATTTAACTCTGTGGCATTTAAAAGTTTTAAGAGACATAATTTCTGGTAATAAGTCATTTTATTAATAATGCTAGGATTCTAATAAAAATAGGTCAGTAACACCCAGGAATGACAAAAACAATTATGGTAGCAGGCTCACGGTTTATATGGCTTTAGAAAGAGGGGCATTCCTCAGAGTGATAATTAACTCTGATTGGTTAACAATTAAGGTAAGTATGACTATTACAATGAGGGGCTGGACATATTCTAATGAACCTTGATTATGTCACTTCTAAATTGCCCAGCCTTGGGCAATCTATTGGCAGAATTTATCTCCACCCAAACCTGAGTAGAAAGCTGGGTGGGATCTGAAAGATATTGAGTAAAGTTAATTTTATCTCATTATCAGTAATGTTTTAAGAGACTAAACTTTGAAATGAGTACCATAGAAAAGAGGGGAACTCTAAATCCCCCCAATCATTGGTTATTAATGATCATGTCTCTCAACTCTATATGTCTCACCTTCTCCTCTGGGTGAAAGAGCCTGACCTAAGGAGGCTGAATTTTTTTTTTGCATCTTTTACCTATGAAATTATTTGACAGTGATACTAAAGAAACAACTTAATAAATGGTCCACTAGCAATCCTATAAAAGTTAATGTTGCTGAACTTAAAAATAGGGAATAGATAGGTCATTATGCTATAGAATTTTAGAACAGGAATATATATTAGAGGCCCTATCTAGTCCTTTCCTCTAATTGTATGGTTGAGGACCACGACACCAAAAGTCTTTTTTCTTTTAAAAAAAATTTTTTATTTAAAAATCAGAATAATAATAAAAAAAAAAAAGAAAAGGATTACAAAACAAAATAAAACAAAACAAACAAAGGGAAAAAAAAGAGAACATTGTCATGTGCTCAGCAGAGCATCTGCGAGGATTCAAATTATATTCATGATAGCCATCTTTTCTTTCCTTCCTTGTAAATTTTTCTTTTGTTCTCTGCTGCACACCTTTCTTCCTTTGTTCTTTTTCCCCCTTTCATACCCACCCCTAATTCCAAGCAGGCTATAGTTAAGAAAGGATATATTTATGTTTACATATGTAGATACACACACACACACACACACACACACACACACACACACACACATACACACACATCTCTAGTCCCTTCCCCCTACATATCTTTTCCATCTCTGCTGATTCTGCTTTAATTCTGCTCTGTAACTAGGCAAGTGTTTTTTCCAAGGTTATATGCCTAATAAATAGTGGAGTTGGAATTCAAATCCAGGATTTCAGCTCCAAATTTGATATTTTCCTACTGTATCATGTCAACTCTGGGACTTTGATTCTATATTATTTTATGAAGACTTTTTTTTTTTAAAGTTCAATTTAGAACTGGTTGACCCTCTTCACTTTCTGTTTCTAGATAATAAACATAACATTTCCCTTTTCACAGAATAAAGCATTCTGTGTTGGGACACAATTTTTTTTTTAAAATAATAGCTTTTTATTTTTCAAAATACATTCAAAAATACTTTTCAACATTTACCCCTGCAAAACCCTGCATTCCAAATTTTTCCCCCTCCCTCCTCATCGCTACCCTTCCTTAAATAGCAAGTAATTCAACACAGATCAAACATATGCAATTCTTCTAAACATATTTACCCATTTATCATGCTGCACAAGAAAAATTCAATCAGAAAAGGAAAACAAATGAGAAAGAAAAAAAAAGGCGAAAATACTATGTTGTGGGGGGGGGAGGAGAGAGGGAGGGGAAAAAACGAAACATAAGTGATTGCTAGGGATAATGCTGTGTAAAAATTATCCTGGCATGGATTCTGTCAATACAAAGTTATTATTAAATAAAATTAAAAAAAAAAAAAAAAGAAAATACTATGTTGTGATCCACATTCAGTCCCCATAGTCCACTCTCTGGATGCCGATGACTCTCTTCATCACAAGTCCATTGGAGTTAGACTGAATCCCCTCATTGCTGAAAAAAAACCAAGTTCATCACAGTTGATCACCATATAATTTTGTTGCTGTGCACAATGTTCTCTTGGTTCTACTTCATTTAGCATTAGTTCATGTAAATCTCTCCAGGCCTTTCTGAAATCATCCTGCTAATCATTTCTTATAGAACAATAATATTCCATAACATTCATATAGCATAACTTATTCAGTCATTCCCCAACTGATGGACATCCACTCAGTTTCCAGTTTCTTGCCATTACAAAAAGAGCTGCTACATACATTTTGGCACATGTGAGTCTTTTCCTTTTATTATGATTCTCTTTAGGATACACACCCAGTTGAGATATTACTGGATCAAAGGGGATGCACAATTTGATAGCCCTTTGGACATAGTTCCAAATTGCTCTCTTGAATGGTTGGATCAGTTCACAACTCCACCAACAATGTATTAGTGAGACACAAATTTAAATTAACTAAGAGGAAACAGGTTCCAAAAAGTCAGAAGAGATTTACTTCAAATAAGTTGGATCTTAGATTAGATGCTAAATTTCCTACTCATACCTAAATTTGGTAGTTTCTTGTATTTCATAGTAGTATGGATATTAAGTTACTCCTGCCTCATTATTTTCAACAGTGAAGTGCTGTAGAAGAACAGTGGATGTGAATTCAGAGGACCAAGATTCCAAATCTGCTTCTTCTAGTAATAGGCTATGTCAATCAGTCAACCACCAGCAAGCATTCATTACATCTTAACTCTGGGCCATGCACTGTGTTAATCACCAAGGACATATTAGTCCTTGAATCATTCTGAAAAGGGAAGAGGTGAATGCTTTGAGAAAGAAGAATATCTTTGTCATGCTAGGAATTATATTTTAGATCAATAGGTAAGAATTAGAGGAAGAATAGTAAAGAGCTGATTCTTCATAACTTCCTAGATAGGGAAGGTGAAACAACTATTTTTTGATTGCAAAAACCAAAAATAGGTCTCTCTATTGTCTTTCTGAAACTTGTATCCAAGATACAACAAAGACTCTCTTGAGATTTGCTGAAACAGGTAACCATTAGGCATTCTGGTAATTCATTATTATTTGGTTTTTTGACAAAGATACTGGAGTGATTTGTCATTTCCTTCTCCAACTCACTTTAGAGATTAGGAAATAGAGTTCAGTGACTCATCCAGGATCACACAGCTAATAAAAGTCTGAGTGGGTTTGAACTTAGATCTTTCTGACTCTAGATATACTGCTCTATCCACGGTGCCATCTAGCTGCCCAAACATTTAAAATATTTCTACTATGTTCCAGGCACAATTATATATATATATGGTAGTCCTTATCCTAAGAAAAATAAAAATCTAAATAAAAAAAAATCTAAGAAGAGAAAACAGATTTTTAAAAAGGCAGGAAATGGAGACAGGAAGGAGAGGAAAGATCAAGGGCGACTCTTCACAGAAGCATCTTGTTCAGTGGAATTAAAGACAAAACAGCGGATGCAGAGTGAGCAAAAGTCCAATTTCTGTCTTCTATATTGGAAGACATTGGAAGTTTAATATTCCATTCTCTAGTTCTCCAGTCAGAAGAAAGCAATTAAGGGATATGGTGTCAGTTAAGGTTTAAGTAGGTGAGATTAGAGGCGATGGACTGTTCAGTTGTTCAAGTGCAATTGGGCAGAGCAGCAGTTTCTAAGTTCAACAGAGCTCATGTCCAAATGTACCCTAGTTGCCAGACAAATGCTTTTCTAAATTGCTCCTGGGCTAGGTCCTTGAAACACTAGTTCTGAGCTAACTGTGAAATCCTGATGTTGGGTTACCAGAATTCCAGGATACCTAGAAACAAAATCCAGAATATTCCCTCTTCTGAATTTTTGAATTTCATAGGAATGAAATTTCTAGATAATGTCCTTTCCCCAAATGTTGTTCTCCAATCATTTTTACCTCTTTGTGATCCTATTTAGGGTTTTCTTGGCAAAGACACTGGAGTGATTTTTTATTTCCTTTTTCAGCTCATTTTATAAATGAGAAGTTGAGGCAAACAGTGTTAAGTGACTTGTCCAGAGTCACACAGCTTATAAGTGTCTGAGGCCATATTTACAATCATAAAGATAAGTCTTCCTGACTCAGCATTCTATCTATTGTGCCATCTAATTACTCTTATCCAAAGAGCAAGAAAATAAATGATAATGCCAGAGAATCAAGCCCTGTTCTCATGGGGTCATGTGTCAAGCTTCTATAGGCACCAAGTCTCTTTGTTCACCATTGTTTCTCACTAGCCATCATCAGTGAAAGATAGAAATTAAAAAATGAACAGCCAAGGAAAATGTGCTTTGGCCTTGAAAGAATAGAACAAAGATGTCTGATATAAAGTCTGAATCAAAGACCAACTTGTTGCTCTTGAAGAGTGCAAGTCAGACTTCTGGGGGTAGAGCCAAGATGGCAGAGTAAAGTCAGTAAGCTGCTTGAGCTCTCTCAGTTTCCCTCAAAAACTACATAAAACCAAGGCTTTGAACAGAGATTGATGAAATGAAACCCTTCTCCAGCTCAAGTTAGACTGAAAAAAATTTCAAGAAAGGTCAATCTCACTAGAATGAAAAGAGTGGTCAGTTCTGCTCAGATAGACTCTAGGAAAGCTGGTGAGAGAGTCTTAATCACAGCAAGTCAGCAATTAAGACCCTCAATTCTAGAGGAACAAATCAGTCTGGCAGCTTCCATCTCAGAAAGCAAACTCTGGGAAACCAAGCTATTTCCTGAATAGAGCAGGCAAAGCTATCCTCTACAAACACAAGGGGCCCCCATGCTCAAAGCCAAGGCTCAGAGCTTCACAGGAAGCTTGGGAAAGTGCCAACTTTACCCCAGCAGCAGATCTTCACCTTAAAAGTTAAAAAAAAAAAGAAAAGAATGAAAAGAAATGGAAAGAAAATGAGCAAGAAACACAAAAGAACCTTAACCATAGAAAATTCCTATGGTAACAGGGTAGACCAAAACAGAAATTCAGAAGAGAATGTCCATGGAAGAAATCTCAGAGAGATAAATTGGTCTCAAGCCCAAAGAGAGTTCTTGGAAATACTCATAAAAGACTTCAAATGGCAAATAAAAGAGGTAGAAGAAAAAATGAGAAACAAAAAGAGAGGTATGCATGAGGGAGTCAGCAGTTTGGAAAAAGAAGGAAAAAAATGCCTGAAGAAAACAACTATTTAAACAGTAGAATAAATCAAATGGAAAAAAATACAAAAGATAACTGAAGAAAATCACGCATTAAAAACTAGAATGGGACAAATGGAAGTTAATGACTTTTTGAGAGCAAGTGTCAGTCAAGAAAACTAAAAAGAATGAAAAATGAAAAAAAAAGTGAAATACCTTATTGGTAAAACAGCCAACCTAGAAAATAGATTCAGAAGAGATAAAAAAAAAAAAAATTACTGGCCTGCCTGAAGGCTATGACTAAAAAAATCCACTCTGCATTCTGTAAGAGATGTTTAAGGAAAATTGTCCCAATATTCTAGAAACAGAGGGGGAAATACTCATTTAAAGAATCCATTGATCACCTCTGGAAAGAGATCCCACAAAAAAAACCCCAAGGAACATTGCTGCAAAACTCTAAAACTATAATCTCAAGAAAAAATATTGCAAGATGCCAGACTAAAACAATTCAAATATCAAGTAGCAATAGTCAGAATACCCAGGATCTGGCAGCTTCTACAGTAAAGTTTGGGAGGGCCTGGAATACCATATTCTGGAAGGCAAAAGACCTGGGGTAACAACCAAGAATTAACTACCCAGCAAGATTCAGCATCATCTTTTGGGGAGAAGATGGCACTTCAGTGAAGTAAGAGACTTTTAATCATTTCTACTGAAAAAAAAACAAAAGCAGAAAATCTAATCTATAAACACAGGACTCAAGAGAATCATAGAAAGGTAAACTGGGAAAATATATATATTTAAAGGTTAAACTGTTTACATCTTTAGATAGGAAAATAATATCTGCATATTATGAGAACTGTATGTGACACTGGGGCAGACAAAAGGAGAGCATCACATGGACTGTGAAGGTGATTGTGAATAAACTCTGATAATTGTAACTACTAATTTGAATGGGATGAACTCTTCCATAATTAGAAGTAAATAGAAGAGTGGATTAAAAAACAGAATCCTACAATATGTTATTTACAAGAAACACATTTGACACAGAGAGACACATACAGATTAAAGATAAAAGGCTGGACCATAATTTATTATGCTTCAGCTGAAGTTAAAAAAAAATAAAGCAAAAGTTAAAAATAGATCTTATTAAAAGAGATAAGAGGGAAAATACATCTTGATAGAGAATAATGAAGTAGTAATGATACTAAACATGTATGCACTAAGTGGTTGAGCAGGCAAATGCCTAGAGAAAATTTTAAGCAAGTTATAGGAAGAAATAGACAGCAAAGCTACTACAGTGTGGAATCTCAACCTTCCCCTCTCAGAATCACATAAATCTAACCACAAAATAAACAAGAAAAAAACTAGGAGACTAATAAGATGCTAGAAAATCTAGATATGATATATTTCTGGAGAAATTTGAATAGGGTCAGAAAGAAATAAACCTTTTTTCTTGGCAGAACATGACATGCATACAAAAACTGATCATATAAAAACATCACAATCAAATGCAAAAAGGCAGAAATAGCAAATGCTTCCTTTTCAGACCACAATGCAATAACAATTATATTCAATAAAGGGTCAATTGGAAATTAAATAATCTAATTATCAAGACTGAGTGGGTCAAACAACAAATCACAGAAATAATCCATAATTTCATCCAAGAAAATGACAATAATGAGACAATTTACCAAAACCTATGGGATTCAGCCAAAGCAGTTCTGAGGAGAAATTTTATATCTCTAAATTTATAAACAAAAGAAAGAAAGAGGAGACCAATGAATAGGGCATGCAACTAAAAAAGGTAGAAAAAGAACAAATTAAAATCCCCCAACTAAATCCCAAATTAGAAAATTTGAAGCTCAAAGGAGAGATTAGTAAAATAGAGACTAAGAAAACTATTGCAATAATAAACAAAACTAAGTTGGTTTTAATGAAAAAGCTAACAAAAATAGATAAATCTTAGGTTAATTTGATCAGAAAAAGGAAAGAAAAAATCAAATTGCCACCATCAAAAATGAAAGGGGTGAACTTGACACCAATGAAAAAAAAATTAAAACAATAATTAGAAGCAATTTTGCCCAACTATGGCAGCAAGTATGACAATCTAACCAAAATGAATGAATATTTGCAAAAATATAAATTTCCCAAATTAACAGAAGAAATAAAATACTTGAATAGTCCCATTTTAGAAAAAGAAATTGAACAAGTCATTTATGAACTCCCTAAAAAAAAATCTCCAGGGCCAGATGGAGTCACAAGTGAATTCTACCAAACGTTTAAAGAACAATTAATTCTAATACTATGTAAAACTATTTACAAAAATAGGTAAAGGAGTACTGCCAAATTCCTTTTGTGACAAAAATGTGGCACTGGGAGATATCCAAACCAAGAAGGGCCAAAGCAGAGAAAGAAAATTATAGACCAATGTCCTTAATGAATATTGATGCAAAAAATTTAAATAAAAATAAGCAAAGAGATTACAGCAACTTCTCAACAGGAAAATATGCTATGACCTAGTAGGATTTATATCAGGAATGCAGGACTGATTCAGCATCAGAAAAACTATTACAATAATCAACCATATCAATATAAAAAACCCAATAGGAATCATATGATAATCTTAATAGATGCAGAAAAAGTTTTTGACAAAATACAGCACCCATTCCTATTAAAATCACAAGAGGGCTTAAGGATAAAGAGAGATTTTCTTAAAATAACAAACAGTATCAATCTAAAATCTACAGCAAACATTATTTGTAAGGGACAGAAGCTGGATGCATTCCTAATAAGATCAAATGTGAAACAAGGATGCCATTATCATCACTATTATTCAACGTTGTACTAGGAATGTTGGCTTTAGCAATAAGAAAAGAAAAAGACGTTAAAAGAATTAGAAGAAGCAATAATAAAATTATCCCTCTTTGCAAAATTTGAAAAGCTCAAAGGAGATATAAAATAAACCCACACAAATTATCAGCATTTCTATATATTATACTCAAAACCCATCAGTAAGAGAGAGATAAATTCTGCTTAAAATTACAATAGACAAAATCAAATATTTGGAGATCTATTTGCCATGACGAACCCAAGAACTATATGAGTACAATTACAAAACAGTTCTCACACAAATAAAGTCAGATCCAAACAATTGGAAAAATATCAATTGTTTATGGATAGACCAAGCTAATATAATAAAAATGACAATTCTGACTAAATTGGCCCACTTGTCTGCCAAAATATTATTTTGTAGAATAGAAAAAATAATAACAAAATTCATCTGGAAGAACAAAAGGTCAAGAATACCAAAGGAATTAATGGAGAAAAACTACAAAGGATTATGGCTTAGCAGTACCAATCCTAGAACTATATTACAAAGCAACAGTAATCAAAATCATTTGGTACCAGCTAAGAAATTGAGTGGGTGGATCAGTGGAATAGATTAGATAAACATGATACGATAATTATGGCCTATAACAATCTAGTATTTGATAAATCCCCAAACTCCAACTTCTGGAATAAAAGTTTACTAGAAACTAGGGAAAACTAGAAAATTATATGTAAGAAAATCAGTATAGATCTACATTTCATACCCCATGCCAAAATAAAGTCAAAAATAATGCATGATTGGGGCATAAAGGATGATACTATAAACAAATTAGGAGAACAAGGGATAATTTACCTATCAGATCTTTGGAGAAGGGAGGAATTTATGACCAAAGAAGAACTAGAGAACATTATGAAAAACAAAATAGACAATTTTAATTATGTGAAATTAAAAAGGTTTTGCATAAATAAAACCAATTAAAAGGAAAATACAAAGCTGGAGGAAAATCTTTACAGTCAGTGTTCCTGATAAAGGTCTCATTTCTAAAATATATAAAGAATTCTGCCAATTTTATAAGAATACAAGTCATTTCCCAGTTGATAAATGGTCAAAGGATATGAACAAAATTAAAGTCATCTATATGCATATTAAAAAAAATGCTCTAAATCACATTGATTAGAGAAATGCAAATTAAAACAACCCTGAGGTTCTACCTCACACTTCTCAGATTGTCTAAGATGACAGGAAAAGATAATGACATATGTTGGAGGGATGTGGGAAAACTGGAATACTAATGCATTGTTGTCAGAGTTGTGCAATGATCCAAACATTCTAGAGAGTAATCTGGAACTAGGCCCAAAGAGCAATAAAACTGTGTATCCCCTTTGACCCAGTAGTGCCATTACTGGGTCTGTATTCTCAAGGAAATCATAAAGGAGGGAAAAGGACCCACATCTGCAAAAATGTTTATAGCAACTCTTTTTGTAGTGGCAAAGAATTGGAAAAGGAATATATGTCCACCAATTAAGGAACGGCTGAACAAACTGGGTACATGAAAGTAATGGGTGATAATTGTTCTACCAAAAATGGTGAACAAGCTAATTATAGAAAGGCCTGGAAAAATTTGAATGAACTGATGTTGAGTGAAACAAACAGAACCAGGAATACAGCGTATTCACACACACACACAATAACAGCAAGAATGTGCTATGATTACCTATGAAAGGCTTGGTTCTTCTCAGTGCTTTAGTCATGCAAAGCCATCCCAATAGACTATGGACAGAAAATGTCATCTGCATCCAGAAAAAGATCTAAGGAGACTTAATACAAATAAACACATGGCATATTCACTTCTTTTTTCTGTTTTTTTCTTATCTCTCCCATGATTTTTCCCTTTTGTTTTGATTTTTCTCTCCCAACATGATTTGTAAAGCAATGTGTATTAAAAATAAATAAACTTACTACAATTAAAAAAAAGAGTTCAACTCACCTGACTAATATAAATAGCATTATTGAATACTGAAAGAACTAGCATCATCAGCTAGTACCACACACACCATCCATATGTGAAACCACACGATGAAGTTTTGAATGCTATAGATAAAATTCTCTTATTTTGTCAGTATACTTTGCAGGGACATCCACATTGATAATGAGATTGACACATGCATTGCCAGAGCTAGCTCAGTGTTTGGGACATTCCAAATGGAAATGTGGAAGAGGAGAGGTATTAGACTGACTACCAAAGTTTGGTAGAGTTGTGCTGACCTCATTGTTGTATGTCTGTGAGTATATCAACACCATGCCAGGAAACTGAATCACTTCCATTTCAACATCTCCTTCTCTCAAGGACATTACAATATATCAGGGGAGACATGCAGAACACATATAAATATATAGTGGATTCATTTTACTAATGGGGAAAACATGAAAGTAGAAGTCAATAGAAGTAATGAGTCAGTCTCCTAAGCTAAAAAACCAAACAGGTAGCTAAGAGTATAAAGCAACTATTCTACAATTTATAGTCCTAATCTTAAAAGGATTATCCAAAGACCTTCAAAAATGAGCCAGTCAACAAACATTTATTAAGTGTCCTTTATGTGTCAGAGACTATAGTGTTATAGATACAAAAAGAGGCAAAAGACAGTCTTTGAACAAGCAAACAAATATTGACAATACAGCATAAGTAGGAAATCACTGGAGGAAAATTCTAGAATTAAGAGGGTAGGAAAAGGCTTCCTAAAGAAGATAGAGTTTTAGTTGGGATCTAAAGGAAGTCAGGAAAATCGGTGGGCAGGGATGAGGAGGAAGAGTATTCCAAGCATGGCAGACAGTCAGAGAGATTGACTGGAGTTAAGAAGTAAAGTATTTTTTTCTTGAAACAGCCAGGAGGGCAGTGTAACTGGATCAAAGATTACTTGGTAGAGAGTAAGGTATAAGAAGACTAGATTAGAGAAATAGAAAGGGTGTTAGTTTATGAAGAGCTTTGAATGCCAAATAGAATATTTTGCAATTGTGTCTGGAGGCAATAGGAAGCCATAAGTGTGGGGGGCTGAGGGTGTGTGTGTGACAGGATCAGTCTTGCAGTTTAGGGAAATTAGTTTGGAGACTGGAGAATGTATTGAGTGGAGAGATATTTGAGGCAGTCAGAACAATAGTCAAGTTACTACAATAGTCAAGCCCTGAAGTGAAGAGGCTCTTCACTAGAAAAGTAACAGTATCAGAGAGAAGAAGTCATATTCAAAAGATGTTGCAAAGGTAAAACTAGCAGGTCTTGGCAACATACTGATTAAGGGAGTGGAAGATGGAGAGGAATTAAACATGAGATGTAAGTTGTAAGACTTGGAGGCTAATGTTGCTCTCTATAGTAATAGGGAAGATGGAGGGTTGGGGGAGGGAGAGGAGAAGAAAGAAGTGAAATAAAGTGACTCTGCCAGTGTTACATTGCCAGTAGTTGTCACGCCTGAATCCAGATCTTCCTATCTGTGCTATGCCACCTTTGTTATATAGAAAATATTTATAAAATAAATATAAGCCTTGAGCATGGAGTTAAAGGACAAAGCATTAACATCTGGGATAGAAATTTCCATTGATAGTGGTTGCCTCCAAACCTGATTGATTTGCTTTTCTAAAAGTAAAATTCTAAGGGTCTCCTATTTTTACCTTGTAGGTACACATTATATAGAACCTAATAGAAGGTGTCCCTGAAATGTTTTGGGACTTGCAAACTACCCACTCTATACTACATAATCTGGAAATACATATATGATTTTGCTAGCTACAGTGACATTTATGTGATATTTGCTTCAGCCAACACAGTTTCATTAATTTTTCCTGACTCATTTTGATAAGGCATAAAAAGGCATCTGGTATATTTTAATTGGACATGGCACTTAATTGGTCATTCTTTAGCCTTAGCATCTCCCTATGTAGAAATTCTATATTCCATGCCCTTTCTGCCTCTGAGCAAAACATCCATCAGGAGAGCAACACTTAGGGTTGTTTTCCAAGACACCTGGCATAAGTCATTAACAAACAGTAGGGGTGCTGTCTGCATCTGTAGGACAGAAAAATGAGTGACAAACCTGGAGCTAAATCTGAAGGGGAGAATACTTTGGGATCCCTGCTCTAGTCCAAAGGAGCTGTAGTGTAATGCGCTCATATTCATATCCATTTTGCTTTAGCAACTGTTAGAAAGAAAGATTTTAAATGATTTTCTCTTCCTTTTGTTTTCCTTTTCCCTTGTCAAATAATGACACCAAACTGCACTGCAGGAAATCTACATGGTTTGTAGCTTACTCAAGATATCTTTGCATGAATCCAGAGCTAAAAAGTTGAAACAGAACTCGAAATTTCTGGGATTTGTTTGGGGGATTTTATCTAACTAGAAAGAGACTTTTCAAAACCTAAACAATGGGAAACATCATCATCATCATCATCACCGTCATCACCCTCTCTTTTTCTGTGTTTCTGTATCTCTGTGGATGTCTCTTTTTGACTCCGTCTTTCTATTTCTGTATCTCTGTTTCTGTGTCTCTGTGACTGTTTCTATCTCTTATTTCCTCTCTTTTTCTCTGTGTCTATTTCTGTTTTTCTCTTTCTCTGTTTCTCTCTCTATCTCTCTCTGTATCTTTGGGTCTGTTTTTGACTTTCTCTGAATCTCTGTGTTTCTGTTCTGTCTTTGTTTCTCTTTGTATCTCTGTGCTCTGTCTCTGTCTCTCTCTCTGTATCTCTGGTTCTCTCTCTTTGTGTGTCTTTCTGTGTATTTGTCTGTCTGTCTGTCTCTCTTCTCTTTCTGTGTCCCTCTCTTTAAAAGCATATCTACAAAAACACTAGAAAGAGTCTAGTCAAGGTCTACTTATGCAAAAATTGAATAATCTCAAGAAAGGAATTATTTTTTAAAAAAATCATCAGTGGTTAAGGAATGGAAAATTGAGTTTGATTTTAATATTTCAAATGTGTTTTGGAGGGCAAGGGGTCAAAGCCAGAGGTGTCAAACATGTGGGCTCACTGAACCAACCTGAACCAGATTAAAAGTAATTGGGAAATATTTAACAAAGTATACGAAAATACAACAAAACATAGATAACATTATATTTAAAAACAAATTCAATATGTGGCTTTTGTTGCTGTTTGTTTCAGCCATGTCTGACTTTTCATGACCCCATTTGGGGTTTTCTTGGCAAAGATACTGGAGTGGTTTGCTATTTCCTTCTTCAGCTCATTTTATATTTATATTTTATTTTTATATTTATATAAACTGAGGCAAACAGTGTTAAGTGATTTCCCCAGAGTCATACACCATAGTAAGTGGAGTTGAGTCCACATTGGAACTCAAGTCTTCCTGACTCTAAGCCTGGCACCCCATCCTCTGTACCACTTAGCCATCTTCAATATGTTAGTACAGGGATACTGACATCTTTATATATTGATTAATGGCCTCTGATTTTTTAAAAGTTTGACACTGCTGATAAGTGATAAACCAACCTCAGACAATAATTATGAGTACACAAAAGTCCAATTTCACATGTAAGCCAAAAAGAATTATAGAGAAAAAATTGAAAAGATTCTATTTCTTGTCACAGCTGCCTAACTTTAAAGTAGATGTGCCTGGATCTATAGAAGATAGAGTGCAAACAGCAACAAAAGCCACATATTGAATTTGTTTTTAAATATAATGTTATCTATGTTTTGTTGTATTTTCGTATACTTTGTTAAATATTTCCCAATTACTTTTAATCTGGTTCAGGTTGGTTCAGTGAGCCCACATGTTTGACACCTCTGGCTTTGACCCTTTGCCCTCCAAAACACATTTGAAATATTAAAATCAAACTCAATTTTCATACAGTGCCCTGGCCTCATCTTTTATTGCTGACTTAGAGGTCAGGAAGTTGAGCCATTAGAATACCTTATCATTGATTCTACATAAAATGGAACCAGACCACATTTTGCACAGATAAGTTAGAATAAAGAGTAGTTATCCCAATTTGGAGGAAGATTACCTGTGTAATTTTTTCCTTCTCTCTTTTTTTCTCTTTCTTTCAATATGTTCCTTTTTCTTTACTTATTTATAGGTAACATCAATACTATATGATGATCAATTCTGATCAATGTGACTCTTTCCAACAATTAGATGACTGATGCCAATTCCAATGATTTTGTGATGAAGAGAGCCATCTATACCCAGAGAGGACTGAGGGGACTGAATGTGGATCACAACATAACAATCTCACTTTTTTTGTTGTTGTTTGCTTGCATTTTGTTTTTTTACTTGTTTACTTTCTTTTTTGATCTGATTTTTCTTGTGCAGCAAGAGAATTGTATAAATATGTTTACACATATTGGATTTAACATATATTTTAACATGTATAATATATATTAGATTTCTTGCCATCTAGGAGAAAGAATAGAGGGAAGGAGGGAAAAATCTGAATCACAAGGTTATGCAAGGATCAATATTGAAAAATTATCCATGCTTATGTTTTGAAAATAAAAAGCTTTAAGACAAAACAAAACAAACAAAAGAACAACTCCATGTCAGCTAAGAAACCTTCCCCTTTCACCACAGGCTATCATGCATGATCCTGTTCTTCTCTGAATTCTTTTTTAGTCTAACTTAATACATAGACATATAACATATGTTGTTGTTGTTGAATCACTTTTTTTCAGTAATGTATGGCTTTTTGTGACTCCTTTTAGGATTTTCTTGGCAAAGATACTGGAGTAGTTTGCCATTTCCTTTTCCAGATTATTTTATAGATGGGAAGCTAAGACAAATGAGGTTTGAGGCTAGTGTTTGAACTCAGGTTTTCTTCCAACATGACACTGTCCACTGTACTGTATAGATGTGTATAGACACAGTCTAACACTTGATTATCATCTGATTTATTTTCTCTAGTGATTTCTTATAGGACAATATTCTCCTGGTAGAAAAAGTGTAAGCTGTTTGAGACTGAAGACTGTTTTTTTACTTCTTTTATATCTTCCTCTGTAAATATTTAAGACATTCCTGAAATATAACTAAATTCTTCCTTTGATGCTTCCCTGCTTTTTTCAAAGGCTATGCCTACAGAGTGAAAGCTCTATCAGTGCTTTGAGTCATACTGGATGCCTTAACTAAATGGAGAATAACTCATCAACATAAGATTACTTATGGGGTATTTTTTTTTGGCAATAGAAACTCACTAAGTTTATCTTCTAAGGGATGCCCAGCATAACAAAATCATAGACTTTTTAAGCACTGAAATTGTTAAGCTAGGAAAAGAAGTTAATTTGGAGGTCAAGAGGTCTTAATAGAAAATACTATTTTTACCTTATTCTAGAGAGAATCATCAGGAACATCCTAGCAGATAATAATAATCACCACATTGGCAATTTACTTTTCTATAGTGTTTTACAGAGCAATTAGATGGTAGAGTAGATAGAACATCAGTCTTGGAGTCAGGAAGAAGTGAGTTCAAATCCAGCTTCAAACACTTATTAGCTATGTGACCTTAGGCAAGTCATTTAACTCCTCTTTGCTTCAGTTCTTCTCATCTGTAAAATGGGAACACACTGGAGAAGAAAATGATAAACCATTCCAATACCATTGCCAAGAAAATTCCTTTGTCCATAGAGTTACGTAAAGTCAGACATGATTAAACAACAAATGTTTTTACAAGAATTTTGCAAGATAATTTAATCTGAGGTGATAAAATATAAATTTGAGGGGTATGTAGCTAAACTGGGAAGAAATCATCTAAAGTAAATATAGAGTCATCAATTTTTTTTTTTTGCTGTTTTTCCTTGAGCTACTTTCATGAAATTTTTTTAATGATCAACGTTTCATAAATCATGAGTGTTTATGACTGTTTTAGATTAATATGTCTATGAAGAGGACATAGTAAGTAAGAATTTCATTCACTGCGGGCAGGTATCCCGAGGGATTATATATAGACTTCTAAAACTCCCAAAGGAATCTTGATCCTTGAGTTGAACATAAATAGGAAGGATTGTCAAACAAGTCTTGTCTCATAGGTAAGGTATGAATACTAGGTGATACCACTTGAGTTATGGCATTATATTTGGAAGGAAGTAGTGCTAGAAGTGCTATGTCATCATATCAAGTAATTAAAACTTTTAGCCTCTTCCCAGCATTTACACACTTAATATACATTGACTTTGTAGTTTGCTGGATCTGTGATTTCACTATTGTGTTCATTTCCTCAACTGGCATGGATAGCAGCTTCTCCATGCCTTATCATGTTATGTGATTCTTGGAAGACTTCTCCTGGTAAAATGGGCAGAAGAGAACAATTTGTTCCAATGCTCATGAAGGCAGCTAAAGTAGGTATTGCGAAGCTCTTGGAGCTTGTTCAGACATTGAAAACACTCAGCTCATCTATTGCATCTTGAGCTATTGCTAGTCATTTTGACTTTGATATTGCTACTGCATTTTAATGACTTTGGAAGAGAGTGAGATTGAAGATTTTTCCCAACTCTGCCTTGCTTAATTCCAATTCATGTACACGTCAAGACATTGCCCTGTGATGTTATTGGCCCTCTTGAAAAAGAAACGATGAATGGCAACAATGATTTTTGTCCATGTTTTTCCATAAATTTGCCATAAAAAAGCCTCTCAACACATTTGGTGCATGTTAATATTTAATAATAATAATAATAATTGGGATGCAACTATATTATTTAGACTATTTTTAGTCTCTAATTCATGCCACCTGCCTGTCTCACCTCCTTTTCTTTTTTAATGTTTTCTAGAGTTTTTTTTTTAATTGTTTTATTCTGTTCTGGTTATACATGTATATTAACTTTTAAAAATACATGTTTCTTTGTGAATCATGTTGGGAGAGAAAAATTAGAACAAAAGGGAAAAACAACAAGGGAGAAAAAACAGAAAAAAAGAAGTGAACATAGTATGTGTTGATTTGCATTTGATCTCTATAGTTCTTTTTCTGGGTGTAAATGGAATTTTCCATTCAAAGTTTATTGAAATCACTGAAGCACTCAGAAGAACCAAATCTTTCATAGTTGATCATCACACAATCTTGCTGTTACTGTGCACAATGTATTCTTGGTTCACAAAGCATTAGTTCATGTAAATCTTTCCAGGACTTTCTAAAATCAGCTTGTTCATTATTTTTATAAAACAATAATATTCCATTAACTTCATATGCCACATCATTTTTCAATTCTTTGCTACCACAAAAAGAGCTACTACAAACATTTTTGCATATGTGGATCCTTTTCCCTCCTTTATTATTTCCTTGGGATACAGATCCTCTATTGGCACTGCTGGGTCAAAGCCCTTTATAGCCCTTTGAGCACAGTTCCAGATTGTTCTCCAGAATGTTTGGATCATTTCACAACTCCACCAACAACACTTTAGTATCCCAGTTTTCCCACATCCCCTCCAATATTTATCATTATCTTTTTTTTTTTTTTTGGTCATCTTAGACAATCTGAGAAGTGTGAAGTGGTGCCTCAGAATTTGCCTTAATTTGCATTTCTTTAATCAATAGTGATTTAGAACATTTTTTCATATGAGTATAGATAACTTTAATTCATCTGAAAATTGTCTGTTCATATCTTTTGACCATATATCAACTGGGGAATGACTTGTATTCTTATGAAATTGACATAGTTCTTTATATATTTTAGAAATGAAACTTTTAACAGAAACACTGACTGTAAAATTTCTCACTTCTTTTTTGATCACACTTGCTCCCAATAATGATTTTTCACATTTGACTAGATCACTGACTTAGAGTTAGAAGGAAGTCATCTAGTCCAATTGCTCAATTTTTATGGATGAGGAAGCTGAGGCATTAGGATATTAAAGAACTTGCTGAAGATTAAACAGGCACAAAATAATTTGAATGTAGATTCTGTTAGTGCTCTTTCCATTGTACCACCTTACCTTTTTAATTATATAGAAAAGGTGATTGGTAACTGCTGCCATACTGCAGTAACCTGCTTAGGTCAGCTGTACATCTTAACATTGTCCTTTGGGTTACTTGTAAATTTTTTTTCTTCTGAGATTAAGGTTTTCCATAATTCATGACCACATATCATCACTGGGGAGATGGTTGGTGCTAAAGAGATGAGATTTTTGTGGCAATGAACTGTTTAGAATTCAAAAACACTACAATTCCCCAAGTTTGATTCATCTCAAATTATTATTATTCAAATAAGGGCCCAGTTTAGTATCCATAAGCAATGCGTATTCAAGATTATTACATATATGCATATATACACACACACCCAGAGAGTACAATCTACTTAAACTCTTATATTAGTCTTGGAGAATTCAGGGTCACCTCCACCCTATGCAAATGCACCTGAGGAACTAATTGAACAGAATGTCTGTGCAGGTTGCATGCCACAGTGTAGGCAACATTTCTTACTTCAGAATTTCAGTGGATCTATGATCTCATCATAGCAAAGATTACTTTCATTAATGGAAGTTGGCTCATCCATGCCTTTTCATCCTGTGTAATTCTTGTCCTTGTTTTTCCATAAATCTCTCAAAACACAGGAGCTATACCTTCCCGTAAAACTCCCTGTAGGTATTTTTACATTACATGGTTAGTAATGCTGCAGCACTTGCTTTTGCCACTTCTTCAACCTATGTCATCATTGGGCTAACTTGCCCACTAATAATCTTGCAAGATAAATGCTATTGCTACTCTCATTTTACAGTTAAGGAAACTGAGGCAAGCAAAGCTTAAATGATTTGTCCAGAATCACATAGGTAAAAATTGTCTTAATTTCAGATTCAGACTCCTGTCTTCCTCACGCCAAACCAAGTATTCTATCCATTATCTCTTTAGCTGCCTCATAAGTAGGGAGCCTCAGTTGAAACTTTGTAATTTTATGAAGTACATTAACTAATTTATACCCACCAAGTATTTTTTTTAAAATCACCTACAACCACTATATCTCAGAGACTGTATTTTTTCTCCCAGATTTACAACCATATAATATCAGTGAATGAGAATGTTGGTAATGAAAAGATACAATTTTGCATGGAGGAGCATCTGGAGATTTAAAAAAAATAACTGTAATTTCCAAATGTAATCCAGTTTGTTCACTTGTTCCAGTTCAGTTTTGGACTCATTTTATTGTCCATTTGAAATTCCTATACCTAGCACATATTCATATGCGAATATGTTCATTTAATGTATTTGATCATCCAACATGAACAAGAAGCATTGGTTTTCCGGTATGCATTGTTAACTTGCTTTTTTGTGTGAATAATCATAAATCTCATTGAAGAAGGAAAGAGAAGAGAATGCATTTGCATTGCACATATGTGCCAGACACTGTGCTAAGTGCTTAAACAACATTCTTACAAGGTAAGTACTAGGGTAATCCATATTTTACAGCTGAGGAAGCTGAAGCAAGTAGAGGTTAAATGACTTGTCCAGGAGCACACAGCTACAAATTGTCTGAGTTTACAACAAATGCAGGTGTTCCTGCCTCCAAGTTTTAAGAATTCTATCTATTATGTTGTTAACTATCTCTTAAGGAGGAAGACTGTTGAAACCTTGTAATTTTATGAAGTATATTAAATAATAATAATAGTCTATTCTTACTTCACTTTAAGATTTACAAAGTATTTTACAAATATTACCTCATTTGATTTTCTACACTCCCTGAGGTAAGAACTACAGATGTTATCTTCATTTTACAGATATGAAAACTATACCTGGGAAAGGTTAAATGATTTGCCTGGGTTTATAGAGCTAGTCAATGATAAAAGTGGAATACAAATCCAATTCTTCCTGGCTGACTTCAGTTTTCTATTACATAATACTGCCTCTCTGATTATATTGATGCAATCAACACACTATTTCCTTAAAAACAAAAAAAGCTGAATGAACTCACTACATATAGGTAATCTTTCTTTCATTTGGCCTTTGTGCAAGAAAGTTTTCAAAGCACTCTTGGAGTAATTACTTAACTGTTTCTGACTTGATGTTAATAACAGGGAAGTTGTTTAATAGTTAATCCTGTAGTTGGATTTAAACGTATTCTGTTTAATCTCTATATATTATGAGACACAAACTTCTTTTTTTTTTTTAAAATAACTTTTTATTGACAGAACCCATGCCAGGGTAATTTTTTACAACATTATCCCTTGCACTCACTTTTGTTCTGATTTTTCCCCTCCCTCCTCCCACCCCCTCCCCCAGATGGCAAGCAGTCCTTTACATGTTGAATAGATTACAGTATATTCTAGATACAATATATGTGTGCAGAATCGAACAGTTTTCTTGTTGCACAGGGAGAATTGGATTCAGAAGGTATAAATAACCCGGGAAGAAAAACAAAAATGCAAGCAGTTTATATTCATTTCCCACTGTTCTTTCTTTGGGTGTAGCTGCTTCTGTCCATCCTTGATCAATTGAAACTGAATTAGCTCTCTTTATCGAAGAGATCCACTTCCATCTGTTATATATATAGGTATTTTACTAATAGCAATTTGGAGTCCCTAGGAAATAATGATATCAAGAAAAAGAAGTATGTAGTAGTATGGTGGGATCTAAGAAAGGAGTAATTGCTCACATTAACCAAGAGATGGACAAATATAACCATTCTCATCCAATAGCCATATACTGCCTCACCCACCAATAAGCACTATGTAGTAAATCACTGAAATGGGACTCTGTTATGAAAATTGTGGTATCTTGTGTTAACTTCATTAGAGCTAATGCACTAAATCACAGACAATTTCAGGAATTTCTGTCTGAGCTAAATGTTGAGTATGAAGATGTTCTATATCACACAGAAGTCCATTGGCTGAGTCAAGGGAGAGTTTCAAAACGTTTCTATGACTTACTTCCACAGATTACAACTTTTCTGCTTTCAAAAAACAAAGAAATACCATAGCTCAGTGATGCAGAATGGAAATGGCACCTTGCCTTTCTGACAGATGCAACAGAGCTACTTAACAATTTCAATATGCAACTTCAAGAAAAGAGGAAGCTCATCTGTGATATGCAATCACATATCAAAGCATTTGAAGTAAAATTAGGCCTCCTCATCAAACAAGTGAAGGAGGAAAACTTCTGCCATCTCCCCACAACTCAAAATCTGTTAGTGGAAAAACCACTGATTGCATTCCCAAACAAAAAGTGTGGATTCACTGGAAAAATTGCAAAAGGAGTTCCAATTTAGATTTAAAGAGCTTCATCTCCATGAACAGAAGATACAGCTTTTCCGTAACGCATTTTCTATTGACATTGAAAATGTGGATACAATTTACCAAATGGAACTGGCTGAACTGCAGAATTATGACTCTCTGAAAGACGCATTCAAGTCAAGCAGCCTTCATAATTTCTATGCATCTCTCCCCTTTGAGACATATCCTCATCTCAGGAACCATGCATTCAAAATGGCAACCATCTTTGGCAGCACTTATATCTGTGAACAGACTTTTTCTAGAATGAAACATTTGAAATCTCCAATCAGATCAAGACTAACGGATGCATACTTGCATCACTTGTTACGATTAGCAATGACAAATATGGAACTAGACACTGACCATCTCATTAGCCAAAAGCAGGCCCATAGTTCCCATTGAAATACTAGTAAGTTTGTTGATTTAACTTTATTTTGTTTTAAATATTGTATTTATTCCCATTTTATTTTTTCACTTCAAAATAAGATATATGCAGCGTACATAGGAATTTGTCATAGTTTTTGTTTTTACTATAGTCTGGCCCTCCAACAGTCTGAAGGACAGTGAACTGGCCCCCTATTTAAAAAGTTTGAGGACCCCTGCCCTAACACATGGGGTCCACACCATCCTGGATCCCTACACTGTGCCTGCATTCACCACTTCCCTCTGTGCCCAATTGAAACAGACTTTTTTTTTTTTTAATTTTTTATTTAATAATTACATTATATTGACACTCATTTCTGTTCCGATTTTTTTTCCCCTCCCTCCCTCCACCCCCTCCCCTAGATGGCAAGCAGTCCTTTATATGTTGGATATGTTGCAGTATATCCTAGATACAATATATGTTTGCAGAACCGAACAGTTCTCTTGTTGCGTAGGGAGAATTGGATTCAGAAGGTATAAATAATCTGGGAAGAAAAACAAAAATGCAGATAGTTCACATTCGTTTCCCAGTGTTCTTTCTTTGGGTGTAGCTGCTTTTGACCGTCATTTATCAATTGAAACTCAGGTCTCTTTGTCAAAGAAATCCACTTCCATCAAAATATGTCCTCATACAATATCGTTGTCGAAGTGTATAATGATCTCCTGGTTCTGCTCATTTCACTTAGCATCAGTTCATGTAGGTCTCTCCAAGCCTCTCTGTATTCATCCTGCTGGTCATTTATTACAGAACAATAATATTCCATAACATTCATATACCACAATTTACCCAGCCATTCTCCAATTGATGGGCATCCATTCATTTTCCAGTTTCTAGCCACTACAAACAGGGCTGCTACAAACATTTTGGCACATACAGGTCCCTTTCCCTTCTTTAGTATTTCTTTGGGATATAAGCCCAATAGAAACACTGCTGGATCAAAGGATATGCACATTTTGATAATTTTTTGGGCATAATTCCAGATTGCTCTCCAGAATGGTTGGATTCGTTCACAACTCCACCAACAATGCATTAGTGTCCCAGTTTTCCCGCATCCCCTCCAACATTCATCATTATTTTTTCCTGTCATCTTAGCCAATCTGACAGGTGTGTAGTGGTATCTCAGAGTTGTCTTAATTTGCATTTCTCTGATCAATAATGATTTGGAACACTCTTTCATATGAGTGGTAATAGTTTCAATCTCATCCTCTGAAAATTGTCTGTTCATATCCTTTGACCATTTATCAATTGGAGAATGGCTTGATTTCTTATAAATTTGAGTCAGTTCTCTATATATTTTGGAAATGAGGCCTTTATCAGAACCTTTAACTGTGAAAATGTTTTCCCAGTTTGTTGCTTCCCTTCTAATCTTGTTTGCATTAGTTTTATTTGTACAAAGGCTTTTTAATTTGATGTAATCGAAATTTTCTATTCTGTGATCAGTAATGGTCTCTAGTTCATCTTTGGTCACAAATTTCTTTCTCCTCCACAAGTCTGAGAGATAAACTATTCTATGTTCCTCTAATTTATTTATAATCTCGTTCTTTATGCCTAGGTCATAGACCCATTTTGATCTTATCTTGGTATATGGTGTTAAGTGTGGGTCCATGCCTAATTTCTGCCATACTAATTTCCAATTATCCCAGCAGTTTTTATCAAATAATGAATTCTTTTCCCAGAAGTTAGGGGCTTTGGGTTTGTCAAACACTAGATGGCTATAATTGACTATTCTGTCTTGTGAACCTAGCCTTTTCCACTGATCCACTAATCTATTTCTTAGCCAATACCAAATGGTTTTGGTGACTGCTGCTTTATAATATAATTTTAGATCAGGTACAGCTAGGCCACCTTCATTTGATTTTTTTTTCATTAATTCCCTTGAGATTCTAGACTTTTTATTGTTCCATATGAATTTTGTTGTTATTTTTTCTAGATCAATAAAATATTTTCTCGGAAGTCTGATTGGTATAGCACTAAATAAATAGATTAGTTTAGGGAGTATTGTCATCTTTATTATGTTTGCTCGGCCGATCCAAGAGCACTTAATATTTTTCCAATTATTTAAGTCTGACTTTATTTGTGGAAACAGACCTTTTTTGAAGTTCTCTCAAAATATCTTCTGCTGAGAATTTGTTGAACTCCAAATATTTGTGGGTTCTGTTGCTTCAAAATCAGTTCAGAGGCTTAATTTGGTTTTGATCTGAGGGAGATCAGGGAGAGCTCAGATAAAGATGTGTCTCCTTTCCATCATATTGCCTCTGTCTCATCCATCCAACATAATTTTCAATAAGATTTAATGAATAAGTTTGTTCTAAACATGTATTACCCTTGGCTATCATGACTTTGTTTGTCAGAGAAATCAAGTATTTGCTAGCTAGGGCTGCTCCTAATCTTTATTTGTCTCTTCATTGTAGTGGTCTTCATTTATTTGTAGTAATCTTAATGAGAAAATGACACCATATTTTTTAATATCAATTTATTCATTTTTTATTAGAAGGCATTAACAAATTGTTTAAATAAGTCAGTTTTGAGTTGACTCAATTAAGTTCCATATCTTTGCATTTTTATTCTTCTAATTTGGTATTGATTTTTATTTTTACTCCAAGAAGTTGATAATCTGACTGTATGTAGATCACTAATCTTGAAATGGCTCATATATTAATACTAGTCTTTTTCTGTGTGTTAAAATACAATCAATTTAATTATTTGTGATGCAATTTGGTGCTCTTCCTAACCTTCTTCTTTTGAATAATGTACTCACAATATATAGCTGTGAAGACTTTTTAAAATTATGGTCATTTAGCCTCTCTCACTTATTATTCTTGAATATGTTTCCAAAAGTGTCTTCCTCTAAGTACACCTTGTGCATAGCAATCATTGCAATGATTAATTCTAAAAATGAATGTTGATCTAATTTGTAAGATAGTCATGAATTTTTTTCACCAATTTTTTTCTGTTCTCATTCTCTGAAACAGATAATGGACAATAAGCTGCAAAAGTATCTTCATGGTTGTTCATTGCAAGTGCTTATCATAAAATTAGAATATAAGATGACCAAATATTTCATGAAAATGATATTGGATTATTTTCATTCTTTAAATGCATAATAAAACCGACTCTATTTTCTTCTCCAAGGAGAATCTATGAGCTGTGTTCCATTTAGTTCCAACTTACTCTTTTTGCTTATTTTACATGTAGTGAAATGTTAGAGTTACCATGACCCAGGTTCTACAACATTGGCTAGTGCTTCTATTCCTGTAACTAATGCATATATCAACTCCACTGAACCTTTAATTCTATGTAATTGGTATCTACAAATCCTGCCTAGAGGATCCCTTTAGTAAGTTTAAGGCCTTTCTGTAGTTCTTTTAAATAATATTTTAGTATTTTTAGAGTACTCACATTATCAATTTATATCTGAATCTTGCTATGTAACATTCTTACCTCCTTCTTTGGTCATATATGCCCTTGACATTGTCTTTTTATATAATTAATAACACCCAACTTATAAACCTCTATAAAATTTTTTCTATTGCTCTTGGCAATACCTACTGAGAAGATTAATATTGGTCCTGTATCATTTATTTCTTGATCCTATTTATAATTAATGGCTTTTGTCCTGTTAACTGCTAAAGTCATGGCTTTCTCTCTTTGAACTTAGTTCAGAATCATCTGGCCTATTATGAGTTAAGTCTAGAAGTTCAGCTTTCCTGCTAATTATTGATCTGTTGTTGGCCAAATGAGTTTGACTCAACTTGGAGAACAAATGTGAACATAAAGGAGTTGGGCCTGATATCTTTACACTACCAATCTATCCTTAAAGGATACTTTGTTGCCTAAAAGTCTGGGCCACTATCTTTCATTTGCATTGAAATAATGGAGCAGTTTTTAGTTTCATGAGAAGGGGAGAAAAATCATTGCTAGACTCCTTTTCAAAAGTTCCAGCCAATTATATTGTTTCCTGTATCTCATTTCTGCAACCAATCATGTTGCCCTCAATCCCATAATGTTCTTCTCCCCCAAATCTAAATAAGAACTGTCTTTTTGTTCAGAGTCTTTGGTATTAATGGAGGTAATTTATTGACAAATTAATTGATAGGCATCATATCCATGCTAATAAATGTTATCTTTTTTGGTCCTTTGCCTCAGTTTACTCTTGTGTTATTTTTTTTCTGAGGCAGTTGGGATTAAGTAACTCACCCAGGATCACACAGCTAGGAAGGTTTAAGTGTCTGAGGTCAAATTTGAACTCAGGTCCTCTTAACTTCAAGACTGGTGCTCTAGTCACTGCACCTTCTAGCTGCCCCTTCTTTTGTTAAATTTAAATTGTGCCACCACAAAAATTGTTTAAGTGGAAAGGGCTGACGCAAAGGGTAGTAATTTTCCCCTTGCTGGAATTCTTAAAAGAAAGAGTGAATGATGATTTTTCAGGTGGATTGTAAAGGAGATTTTTGTTCAAGTATAGGATCGAGTAGATGGCCTCTGGGGTCCCTTTTTTTGCATTACAAAATTTACAGCTATATCGCATCACAAATATATTTATGTATGTATATTTATGTACATAGATATATACACACATAAATAGCTATGTAGAGAATATTGCTACTAAAATTGAGATTTTATATTAGAGGGCTGTTTGAAATCATGGGTAGTACCCTTAAATTTCTAAAAGGTAACCCAGACCAATTTCTTTCAATTTTCTGACTATCTCATTGACTAAGTACCCTGGTCATACCTATATATCAAGGATGGAAAAGCTTTTTTTTTCTCCTAAGGGCCTTTTGGATATTTATAACATCATTCAAGAGCCATACAAAATTATCATCTTAAAGAATTCTAGCAGTGGGAGGTTGCTGTCACCTGCAATTGCTTTGGCAATGCCAGAGCAAATGATTTATGGTCCAAGGGTTGGACATTCCCCATCCCTGCTATTGGGGTGGAGAAATACTTATATGTGCAAACATATGTGTTTTAGTCTACATGTATATATTGTTTATTTGTTGTAAACTGCCTTTAATTAGGATAATACTCATTTTAAGTAACCACAAACTGATAAACTAATTCAAAACAGTTGTGCACAAAATTCTGTTATAATCTAAGCAATATGTACTTATCATTCACTCAAATTTTCTAGACTGGATTATAATATTATAGGATCATAGCATCATAGATTTGGAGTGAGGAGTTCTAACAAACCTTAACGACTTGCTAGAACAACTCCTTTAATTTTACAGAAAGGCAGTTTTGCATAGTAAATAAAGTTTTAGACTTGGAGTCAGAAAAATCTGAATTTGAATTCTGCTTCAGACACTTACTAGCTTTATGACTTTGGAAAGGTCATCCTCTCTCAGATTTGATCTTCTTATATGTAAAATGGGGACAATAATGACACTAACCTCATAGACTTGTATCAAATGACATAATATATGTAAAGTACTTTGTAAAACTTAAGGACTGACTTCTCTAGTATGGAATAGGGAGGAATACAGAGAAAAAGGAGACATTCAAAACTGAAAATATAACAAAAAATAAATTTAAAAAACCTAAAGGACTATATCAATGCTATTCATCATCACCATCATCATAATTGTGACAGATGAATCTGAAGGCTAAGGAAATTAAGTAATTTGTTTAAGGTCACACAGTTGGAAAGTGATGGAAGAGGAATGTGAACACATCTTCTCCCTCCAAAGTCAGATTTATCACTAAGACTACCCAGTTTCTTTCAAATGTCAATAAATTTCTTTGAGAAAATTTTATTGTGGATCAATATTTATAAAATGAGTATAAATTAATTTGTAATACAAAATTTAGAAAAATCTTCTAATTGGGAATTCTTCCATTTGAACTTTGTAGAATTCAAACTTTGTGACACAGACATACACTTTATTTTTTCCCTTTTAGTTTTTTTTTTATTTTTTACTTAATATTTTAAAAAAATAATTTATTTTTATTTTTTATTTTTCCTCAGTTACCTTTAAAATAATTTTTATGTTTGTTTTCAAAACTTTGAGTTCTAGAGTTTTTTCTTTATCATTACTACTAGCCTCCATTAAGGAAGCACACCTTTAAGGAAGCAAAACACCTCTAAAGAACTCATGCTGTGAAAGAAAACATATATTTCCCCCCTTTAAAAAAACCTCAAGAAAAAATAAAGGATAGAAACAGAGACAATTATTCAATCTGTGTTCAGACACAATCAGTTCTTTCTCTGGATAGGGACAGGATTTTTCATCATAAGTCCTTCAGAGTAGTTGTTGATCATTGTATTGCTAAGAATAGCAAAATCATTCACAGCTGATCATCCAAGAATATTGATATTACTTTGTACACAGTACATTTCACTTTGAGTTCATGGAGGATTTTCCAGGTTTTTCTGAGAGCATCCTGCTCATCATTTCTCAAAAAAAAACAAAAAAACAATCATATTTCATTTTACCACATTTTACAATTTATTCAGCCATTTCCTAACTGATGGGCATTCCCTCAGTTTCCATTTTTTTTTGGCTTGAGAAGCAAGTTGTTATAAATATTTTTACACATGTAAATCTTTTTCATCTTTTTCCTTTAAAAAAGATCTCTTTTGGTATTCACAAGCATACATTTTAGGTGAGCATTTGTTTTCCTGTTTCATACTTTGCTTAATGTTGTTATTCAAAAGATCATTGAACTTATTTTTGTTTTTGTAGAGATATCTGTTATAGAGATTTAAGAGAATTTTGTGCTATCAAGAAAATCTGTTGTTTTAAAATCGATAAACAACAGACATTTTTCTTATAATTTCTTGATTGATCAGCCAGTTGTGTGGATATAGAAATATTATTTGCTCTTAAAAGTTATCAGCAAAAGTATGCCTATTTCATTCTCACATTTTTTATTGAAGATTTTTTCCAAGTATGTATAAAACATCATCATATAGATTTTTAGAAATAAATTTACACACATACACAAATATTTATATTTATGTTCATCAATTGCTAATGCATCAGTCTCTTTTTTTTTATTGGCAAATTATCAACTGTGATCTCCATTCCTTTGGAATTTCCCACTTTTTGAGATATTTTCAAAAGTGATCCCTAAATACCTTTAAAATTATGTTGTCTTTAACATTTATTTCTTATACGTTTATTTACTGAAGTAAAGCTGTCTCTATTTTATCTTCTGAAGCATTACTGCTATCTCCTTAAATAAACTCAATAACTCATGATTATTAAACCATGGCTGCGGCATTCCAGCACTTCTGTTCGTGGACAGCTCTCATCTGCAATCCTTCTGCACTTTATTCTTTCAATCCCCTCTCTGTCTCAATTGTTATTTATCTTCTTTTAGCACTTGCTCAGCCTGTGCTCTTAGGGATCAACATCATCACCATCACCATCACCATCATCATCCCCAAAATAACAATCAGCACAATTATGTCATATTATTCAGACAAAGCCCCTTATCATGGCTTGCAGAGGAAAAGAAGCATTTAGGGATGAAAGGAAAATTCAGATGAATTACTCCAAAAACAAAGACAGAAATCATGAGTGCCAAAGTGATGAAAGTCAAGTGTCCTGATTCTGTTATAGGTACTGATAAGCATAAATTAATATAAAAATGAAAACGTGTTAAACAACAAAATTATGTGATGATCAACTATGATGGATTTGGTTCTTCTCAACAGCATAGTGATTCAAGACTATTCCAATAGACTTGGGATGGAAAATACCATCCACATCCAGAGAGAAAATTATGGCGATTGAATGTGGATCAAAGCACAATATTTTCACCTTTTTGTTTGTTTTTTCCTTTTTATAGTTTTTTTTTCCTTTTTGATCTGATTTTTATTGTACAACCTAGAAATATGAAAATATGTTTAAAAGAATTGCACATATTTAAACCTATATCAGATAGCTTGTTATTTTGGGGAAGGGGGAGATAAGAGAGGGAGGGAAAATTTTAGAACTCAAAGTCTTATAAAAATGAACATTGAAAACTATCTTTATATCTATTTGGGGAAATACTATTTAAAAAGATTATCTGTTAAATTATATATTTATTTGTTGTCATTCTAGTTTCATCTCTAAGTACTCTTAAGATATCGGGGATCTGCTGGGATTACATACAAACATCTTTATAGGCACATATTTGTCTAATTTTTTGCTCTTTTGTGGGGTTTTCTTGCTCCTACTCTTCTGTTGTATCCCGAAAATTCTCATATATTCTAATGGATCTTTGATATGATCAATTCAGGAGTTCTCCTACACAGTGCTGATCAATGCCAATCCATGCCTACACATCAAAGATTCTTGAAATTTTCATATTCTCCCCAAAGTTCACCACTAGGACCCCCCCCCCCAGTATGATAGAGATTTCACTTGCTTCCTCCCAATATTACAAAGGTACTAGTGGAGTACTTTGGCCATCTATTTGTCATTCATTACTTTTTTGCATATCATTTGCCTATTGTCTCTTCCTGTGGTAGGATTCTTTGAAAATATCCTTTACTCCTGTCCTTTGGGGTTTTTCCCTGATAATATAATGAAGATTATCCACCACTCACTTTATTTTTCTCTATTAGATCCTTATTTTTAATTGTTTGCAAGAGGTTTTATTTCACATCTTTCTGTCCTATGGCAGATAAACTTTTGCTTTCATAAGAAGCTCAGGATCAGTCTAACGGTTCTATATTTCCACAAAATCATCAGGTCTCCTCTCTTCCTGTGGAAGGGAAGCAACTAGGTGGTGATTTATCACTGGACCTGGAATCAGAGTGACTTTTCTTTAAATCTAGCCTCAGATATTTATCTGCTGTATAAGTGCAAACCACTTAACTTCTCTGTGTCTCAATTTCTTGTCTATCTCATCCATCTCTTGTTATGAGGATAAAATAAGATATTTATAAAAGACAACACAGTGCTTGGTACATAGTAGGCACATTATAAATGCTTGTTACCACCCCTCACTCCTTTTCCTCTTTCTTCTGTATCAGTTGCACTCTGAGTCCAAATTATTGTTCATCTGAACTATCTGCCTGGACAAACTCTACAGAGAGTTCCTTCAATGCTAAAGCAAATCTAGCCAACAGGTATTCTTCATCTGTCTGATTTTTCCAATACAGATAGGCCAAACTACTTTGAGTGATTATGTATCTTTTCCAGAAGGCTTTACTATATTCTGGGGCTTGATACAATCAGCCCAATATCATGCACAAATAGAAGTTGTCTGGAGAACATTACCATCCATTGGGAATTTATCTTTGATCTGGAATTAACATGAACTTCAATTAGAGAGTCATATGGCTTCTGTAAGAGTTATTTCCTGTTTTATTCCTCTTCTGATGTTTGTCATTAGAAGGTC